>NC_142526.1:2635000-2770000 GCF_964205215.1 Stylophora pistillata | reverse complement strand
CTAATTGAAAAAATTCAAGTCCATTGATCTCTGTAAACCAAGCAGCAATTACACTTTTTCTAAAAAGATTTCGTTGACTAACATATGCCGTGAATTCCTCGAAACTTATCTTGGAAGTTGTTTTTTTTCGTCGTTTCTCTACCCAGTGGTTTAAGTATGGTTGAAACACCTTATTTCAGCTTGGTAAGCAATTAATTGCTAACGATCTGACAGCGGAAAGTCTGTTGAAGGAGTTGGGATAACAATATACAATGCAACATTTTCCCTTCCTCACTGAAGTAATTTCAAAGTCTGCATACCTGCCGTTGTCTTACTTGATATCTCCCTAGGTTGGAAATTCTAGCCATCCAGTATGACACAGATAAAAAGGATAAATTAATAAAATGGGAGACTTGGAAAGTGAAACTGCGATCACTTCTTGCTTTGAAACGAAACCACCTCGACGAGGTCAAGGCCAACGATCCCACGAAGCGGAACGTAGAGGAGTTATTGGCAAAAGCAAAGGTATGCTTTGAAACAGTTTTCAGTCGATTTTCGACTGAAAACTGCTGGGCTACTAGGTAATCTAGTATTATAGTGGTTTTACATCTCTACAGTCTTTGATTGGTCCAGAAAGCGCGTGCCATCCTCTTAGCCAATCAGAAACAAAATTGAAACCAATCTCGAATTAGCAGCACCTGTTTCACCGCGTTTCTTATGACACTCTCCTTTCTTCTATTCGGCCGTTGCGATTCGATTGCTTTGGTTCTGACTTTGCGAGATTCGATGGAAACACAAGAAGAAAAAATAAAAAGGCGCATCAGAGTACGAGAAGACTCAAAATTTATTTAACAAAAGTCATGATTTCGAAACTCAGCGTTTACATTTGCGAACATAAAGGTTTTTGATCACCATGTGTCGGTCAGTGCTAAGTGTCTTCGTGTCCATTAGGATTGCGAGGATAGTCTGACCAATACAGAACCGGAGATCAAGTTTGCTTTAGATTATGGTGAGCAACTGGTGGATGACGATCTGACAGATCCCGATGAAAAGCAAAAGATTCACGAAGATGTGGTGGAAATGGAAAGAACTCTGAAAGACCTGAAGGAAGATACCGCTAAAGAGAAACTAAGGTACTTTGACTAAATAGTAGTTTCTTGTCGGTTGAGGTTCAAAGTGGTTGTTAAAACGTATTTGTAGTTTGCTAAGTAATTTGTTG
Organism: Stylophora pistillata; assembly: GCF_964205215.1. Classification (NCBI taxonomy): domain Eukaryota; kingdom Metazoa; phylum Cnidaria; class Anthozoa; order Scleractinia; family Pocilloporidae; genus Stylophora; species Stylophora pistillata. Next base: position 2,768,802 of record NC_142526.1, on the reverse strand, counting down.
GAGTTTGTTATAGTCTTGGTAAGGTCAAAATTGTCAATACGTTTGTATGTGGTGGAGTCTGTAAGTTGTCTGGTGTATTCGTCTTTAAACCATGTGATGGGCATAAGGGCCCATCCCATATTTTTGTCTGTCTTGGTAAGAATTATGTCACTGTGTTTGTTAAAGTGAGGATGTGGGATGCGTGTGACTGCGTGATGTTGAGGTGTTGCGGATTAAAAAGGTTTTGTAAGTTTGTGGTTGACTGTAGGTATTGCTTGGAGTAAGAAATGGTGTTGTGGACATAATCAATGATGTGGACATTAAAGACAAACTAAGGTACTTTGACTGAGACTTGTCAGAAATGTACTCTGACTTTTTCATTCCGTTAGTTCACATTACAGCACTGTTGGCCTTTAGTTCATACTTTTATATTTGATTGATTTATAACTTTATCCATTTACCATAATGACTGGCTTATCTAACTAGTAAAAATAAGACAAAACCTGTCACGTCCTGAGGCTGATTTTCAAGGATTCCGTGCATGGAAAGCCTAAAAAATGCAAACAACTAACTTTTTTTCATCCCGTAATATCTTGTTATCAGGTTGCAGCAGATATATTTCCAACAAAACGAAGAAAAAGAGAAAAAACTAAAACAGTGGGAGATGTGGGTTATTCGAATAAACCAGCTGCAGGGCAAATGCCAGGAAAAAGTGGAAGGTTTGAAGTCAAAAGGAGACCCGCATGATAAAAAGGACTTGGAAGAGCAGATCGTTCTCGCCAAGGTGAGTTTTTTTTGTTTGGAAGAGACTGTACTTTCGATAGATCTACCATAAACCGCCCGGGATGTTGGGTACACGAGAAGTTCATTGAAAGAGCTAACCGAGAGACTAGCCTCGTTTAGAAAATTGTGCTTTGGGATTTTTATGTTTGTTTCAGTAAAGCATTTTCAACTTTTGTAGGAATTGGAAGAGGAGTTGCAATCAACCAAACCAATGATTAATGAAGGTATGGATTATGGTTCGCTACTTCTAAATGACGATATAATCAACGAGGAAACCAAGGCAAAAGTCAAGCAGGACCTGGATCACATCGAAGAGGACCTAAAAGAACTAGAAAAGACCAGTGGCGAAGAGAAGAAAAGGTAAAAATCCATCACATTTTCACATGACTTTGCAGGACCTAGTTACGTGACAAGGACATTTTCAGTTCTAAAAAAGTACAATTGCGCAAATCTACTCCCGAATAAATGGCCATTTGCGCCGTTTGTGCACTGCAATTCAATTCTTTCACTGTATTTTTCGGCGAGCGCAGCTCAACGAGTGGTTAAGAATCCTGGGGCCCGTTTCTCAAAAGTCCCGGTAACTTAACGGACCCGTAAAGCGGTTCTGTTTTCATTCAGGATGGGAATTTCAAAAGTTATGAAAATAACAAAATGAAACCATCAACTAAAGAAACAAAATGGAGTGGTTTGGGGGTCAGAACCTGCTTTTATATCCTTTGAATTTTTATTTTAAAACAGGCCTCGGGCCTACTAAGTTACCGGGACTTTCGAGAAACGGGCCCATGGGTTTCAAATATTGATACCCAGGTTCAAACCTTTATTACATATAAGAAAGGGGCCTTGTTTTTCGGTACTAATGAGTTTTCATCGCAGGGATTCGTTAAGTAAAAAGCTATCTTACTTATCTCACGCCAGTGGCGATTTTTAGTAATTTACGTTCCATATACTCGATTTGTTTGTGCAACGTCTGCTATTAGATCGTTTGTGCTTAATATCATATCAAATTGTAATACTTGTGTGATTTCCCTAATGTCTTTACAGGCTAGAAGATATTCTTTATCAGAAAGGTCAAGAACAAAAGGTGAAAGAGTGGAAGAATCGGACCACACGCATTAACATTTTGATGAAGGAGTGTGATGACAAACTGGCTGAACTACAAACCAAGGGTGATTCGAAAGACCGCGGGGATACCGAAGAGCAAATCATTTTGGCCAAGGTACGGAGAGTTTGGGTTTTATTTTTATTCTTGTAATTAAAAAATGCTTGGTTGATATTTCAGCTGAATTATGAAGACGTGTTCGTAGAAAATACTGTCAAGTTTTTATCCTAGCCTTTTTTATGCCCTCTTTTTCATCTTATTCGATTTCATTACAGGAGTGCAGTAACAAACTACAGGCATCAAAGCCCGAGATAAATGCCGGCCTGGCGTTTGGAAAAGAGTTATTAGAGGATGATTTCATCGGTGACGTAAATAAGGCCAACATCAAACAAGACTTGAATGAACTGGAAGGAGACATGGAGAGACTGGAGCGAGCCAATGATGAACAAGAACGCAGGTAAATGATTATTTACTCCCAGCTTGACTATAAAAGGTTAGCTCAGGTCTGAAAGTACTTGTATTCATTTTCGCAGCAAATAAAATGTTTAGAAAACATCACACCCTCAAACACACTTAAACGCTCAAGGATATTCTTGCAAACGGCTTTTCAAGGTGAAAGCTTTGTCACGGAAATCTAATCTCTTTCGTACTCTCTTGTCAATGTCAATAGCATTAAGTCAATATTAAACGCTTACTGCATTAGATATTATTTCCTTTTCATGTTCTATATGTATCCTTGTTTCATATACCATACACTGTCCCGAAAGTACTTTAGGGATCCTCGACTTCATTTAAGTACCCAAAAGAACGGTCACGAGCTTCGTTTGGTGACCAAACCCATGATTTTTTTTTTCTGATCTTTGCTCACAGGCTTCGAGAACTGTTAGACGCAACAGAGAAAGAGGAAGCGATGATGAAAGATTGGCGAGTTAGATGTGCCAGTTTGACGTCGTATATGGATGCTGCTGATGAAAAAATTCAGAAAGGGAAGAACGCGGAAAGTCATGAAGACATTGAAAGCTCTTATATCCTGCTCAAGGTAATCATTGGGATATTTCACAGATTTTTAGGTTTATATAAGAACTAGTAAGTAATGTATTGTTTCTGAGTCATATACATAGAAGTACACGGAATATTCCACTATCCACATAGTCATTAGATCGCAGTTCTGGTTTGCAAGGTTTGTGTAATAGTGTCGAACATAAAAAGGGCTCTCCTGGATTATGATTGACTGTTTTCTATTTTTTTTTTTAGCAGTGGCTAACTATTTGTTAAACAGCCGCTGAATAAAGAATCCAAAGCAGTTTTTTGCTTTTAAATTCCAAATGGTGTTTTGGTTATTCTCATTTCCTATAGCAATCATTCACGAACAAAAATGCATACCTCCATACTGTGGTTGTCTCGAGGGGTCTGAGGTGCTTGGCGGGGAGGCGGGGGGGCAGTTCTCAGAGAGAAGACTTTTTCGATCCTATTGAAAAGCGTTGTTATTATTCGATGCTATCCTTTCAAGGTTTGTGGTAATAATTTTATAATTTTGGTAAATATTCTTGGTAGGACCTCTCAGCAGATCTCGCTCAAACTGAACCCGAAACGATAAAGACTTTGGACTTTGGAAGAGAGTTGGCGTCAAATGAAGAATTGAGCTCTGACAGCCGTCAAAAAGTGTCTAACGACGTCGGTGATTTGGAAAAAAGATGGAAGGCTCTTATGAAAGAATCTCAAGATGAATACGCCAGGTATTGTGTTGAATGGAGTGTATTGACTTACTTTGGGGGTAAATAAAGTAAGATAAGGAGAAAAGATAAGGAAAAAATGAAATCTGAGAAAGGATGACTAGGCTCATTTGTCTCGAGAATGGGATAACGTGATACAATCAGATCTTATGAGAGAATTTTTAAAAGAATTGGACTAAAAGTTATGTGGGCAAGTATCGATCGACTTTACGCAATTGCACAAATGCGAGAACGTGTCCATCACTGGAGTTGGCCCTTTTTTCATACAAATCTTTGAAAAGGAAACAGGATTCATGAAGATTCATGAATCTGCTTGTGTCTGTTTCGAAGCGAAAATCAGCGCAATCTTGTACAAATTAAAGCATAACCTTTGATAAGATTGGATATGGGAAAGTCGGCTATAGATGGTACAGGAATAAGAGATGTCAGTTGAAACACGAAGGCGCGCTATACAAGGAAGTCTTCCCTGGGAAGACCTAGGCTCATTTGTCACTCTCCGTTGACGTGTGCGGGTCAAATTCAAATGCTGGTAGACGAACAAAAGGAGCTAATGAGATATCTATTGTTTACTTCCACCAGCATGGTGGCAGGAGGTAACGTGCGAACCACCTACTTCGATCTCAAATTTACCGCCACAAATAAAGATAGTTTCCATTGGAGAAAGGAAATAAAAATCTCAAAAATTCTTGTATTGTGATGAAGAAAAACAATTTTGAGGAATGCGCCCGCTGTTCACTGCTTTGGAGTAGCTGTAGCTCAAGCTGACTTCACTCTAAGAGTTCTACATCACACGACGGTTGATTGACAAATGGTCCAGTGGGACCTAAGGCTCCTTTTATAGCGCGCCTTCGTGTTTAATAGCACATATTCCGTTCTTTCCCTTTCTGCTACTTAAGGCTTGGTGTTCAACTGGGAGCTTCTCAAGCTAGACAAACAAACTTGGAGACCTGGCACGAGCGATGTGACGATCTTCATGGTTGGGTGACGGACAGATATACAAGGTTACGTTCCCGACCGACTTCTCCTGAGTCATCTTTTGGAGGAATAAAAAGACAACAGAGTGTTATTGAGGTAAACGTTTCTCGAGCATAGTGTCCCATTTTTTTTCAGATCTTATAGCAATTTTCTTGAATAAGACTGGCTACAAAATATTTCAACTCCCTCCTGAAAATGATTGTTTCATCGCAAGCTACCCCCCTTCAGAATGTTATTAGATCCCTCTTCCCCCAATTTGTGGGTACTGTTTATACTCTTGCCTGCAAACTAAATTGTGTAAGAATCCCGTGTACTATCGACACGGATACGACACAAAGCATAAAGTAGGGCCCAGATGCTTACCTCTGGATCACTCTTATTCCCCGACCCAACGATTAAGCCACGGTTACTTCTTAAGAAAAAAGGGAAAGCTTTAGGTAATATAATGTGCTGCATATTAGTTAATGTTCAAAGCCTACCCTTCAACTCGCGTATTAGGCACCGAATGTTTCACCCAGTTTGAGGAGGCTTTTTTCACTCTAGCTCACCTTCATTTGTGTTTTCAGGATCTTGTCAAGGACTTAGTTTCAAAGCAAGGGGAAGTAAACGATGTTATCGACGAAGGAAATCAAGTCATCGACGATCATACTTATGCGGAAAAGGATAGGAAAGTTGTTCATGAGAAGATGACTGCACTTCACAATGACTGGAATAAACTAGCCACGTTGACTTCCGGTAAACAGCAAAGGTAAATGTTTAAATTTGTCAATGAGTGATCGAAGAGACTTTGATTCAGTTATCATAAATCATTAAATCCAGCGTATTTTAAAAACCCATAAGGAATGGTGCAAAAATTCATTCTAACTCCTCACCACCTTCACCCACCAAACCACCAGATTGCTTCCGGAATCGAAGCAACGTTCTTTTTTTCGTTATCGACTGATCTTTCGCATCTTTTATACTGTCCTTTAAATTTTCTTCCTGAAATTTATGCTAGAACTTACTTCAATAAGGGATTGCTTGATATACCTGGACAATATTTTTTATTTCGCCTTTTCAGTGTCCAAGTCTTGCTCCTGGAGAAAGAACAGCAGCACCTTGACAAGACGCAAAACTGGAGAAGAAAAATTGATCCTCTCGTGTTTTGGGTTTCTTCAGCCGAAGATAAGCTGAATACGCAATTTGCAATTGCCCCGGATCTGGACACCGTCAAGAAACAGAAGGCTGAGCTTGAGGTCCATAGAAATAAATACTAGGGCGCTCCGTAGGGAGATGAGGTTAAAAATCGGGGTCGTTGGACTTGAGTTACGAATTGCAGTTGAGGCTCAAAATGCATCAGTGTATCAATTTTTTTCTTTCGCATTTGGGCGAAAGAATAGCTGAAAAGAACTTGATGACATTGTCGCAGGGATGATAATTTTCTGATTCCCTTACTATATATCCCTATCTCTTTTTCTTATTTGACCTCTTGTGTTTTCTAGGATTTCACCAATGAAATGCTCTCTCACCAACGTGAAGTAAGTGAAACTTTGGAATATGGAGACAAACTGCTGAAAGATTCAGAGCTTCCCGAAGACGATCGTACCGCGATACAGAAAGAAGTCCTGGATCTTAGTCATCGCTGGGAGAACCTGGAAGAGTTGGTCAACTGGAAATCCGATAGGTAAAAAAAAAAACATAGCATAGGTTTTCCCTTTTTAAAATATTTTTCAAGACAGCCCCTCTTACTTTGTTAACCTCTTCCAAACAGAATTGACGACACCATCTCAAAACTCAAGATGCAGCAAGAAGACAAGCTTCAGAAGTGGCACGAGGGACTTGGTGAGGTCAATGGATGGGTAGTTAAGACAAGAGTGAAGGTTGAAGCACAACAAAGATTGGCTACTGATGTAGACGCTGCTTTGGAACAACTAGATGACTTCCAGGTTTGTTGTTGTTGTTGTTGTTTTAATATCCTCGTTGTTGTTTTGTCTCTTATTCAGGATTTTCTTAATGGTCTTATTATCCTTCAATTTCTTTCTCGTAATCCTGTGGCCCAGCGATTCTAAGAATGAGCGACATGAGGCAACGAATGTACTAATACTGTATGGGTTCCATTTTAATTAAGGAAATCATCAAAGACGCTCCAGTTTATCAAGAAAAGGTTACTCACCTAAACGAGTTCAGTGGCAACCTCGTCACTGATCCATGTCTTGGGGAAGAAGAGAGGCGAGGTGTGCGAGAGGAAACTGTCATCTGCAATGAAAAATGGAACGATCTGGTTAATCTCGCAAATGCTAAGCAGGCCAGGTAACGGAATATTTTGGTGTAATACCCTTGTGCAACTGACTTATTGGCTCACTGGACCCCTGCATAGAGAGTTACAGACTCGAACCAAGGAAGGGTGATCGTGTTGAGAGCAGAATTTTGTCTACATCAAAACACAGTCAGACAGTATTGCACCTAAGCAGAAGATCGCTTGTGTATGCAGTTAGTAGCAGACTATGTGTTGAACTTTGAAATTATTTTTCCTTTTTTCAGGATGGAAGAAAACCTTAACAAATTGGAGCGACAAGAACAGGACGCTTTGGAGCGCTGGAGGATTCGCTCAGAAAGAGCGGGACTAGCGTTAGATAAACTGGAGGGTCAGATATCTGTTATTGATGACCCGATAGGGAATGACATAGAGACTGTCAGGAGACAGGAAGACGCGTTTGAGGTCAGCACATTAATACTCTAACGGCAATAAACAGCAGCTTAGTTCAAAAGCAACATATTACCTGTTTTGATATCCTAAGATCGGCTTGTAATCATTCATTCATTAACAACCTCAACTCACTTAGGAGATTAACCCTTTATATATATGAACTCGCTGTCTCGGGAACCTTATTCCATCTAGTCCCAGTTTGTGCCTTGTTACTTACTCACTTTCGAATAAGCATTTCAAGGTGATAAAATCTCTCGAGTATGGGTCTCTTACTTTTACCTGGACTGCCATTGGCCAAATGGTGTCTCTTGAAGTGGAGAACATTTTCCGTTTGATTCAACCCGATCAAGCCTCTGTTCTGGGCAACAGCCCACATGAACTTTGTGCAAGTGACCAAACTCTTTTCTCCAGTATGGAAGATATCTTTTTTTTATCTGATGATATTATCCTGCAGATATTTTCCAATGAAATGGAAGTGAACACTACTCAGATGCTTGATACTCTTGCCTTGGGAGAGAAAGTGAAAAAGGACCCTAAGCTTACCCAGAAAAGGAAAGATGAAGTGGCAGAACATCTTAATTCTTTGACAGCGCGCTGGGACCGAGTAAAGGATTTTGTCGCCTTGAGAAAAGAGAGGTATGCAACGCATACAGGTGTATGTCCATATCTCATTGTTGTAGCAACGTTTCCAACTCATCTTTACTGTTTGTTTGATACTGGCTTGTATAGATTATTATTATGTTTCATTAGCTTCCCTGACACAGCTGGGTTGGAATTGGTATTACTTGCAAATCATTATTTTTAAACAAAACTAAACACTTACCCTGAAGGAATGTAAGCCCTGGTTTAAAATTAAATTCTTCCTCTAAAAGAAGACAGTTCTGACCTCCTTAATTGTTTTTTTTTTTTTCAGCTCTCTCTTAATCGTTCTATTTCCCAGTACTTTCAAGAATAGCTAAAATATGGTTTCCGACTTCCTTTTTTTTCTCCCATTTTGTCCTTACTTAAGACTTGATGAAGCTTCTAAGAGGATGCAAAAGGACAGACGAAAGAAGCTTGATGATTGGGAAGAAAAGCTTAATCACTTTGACAGCTTCTTACGTAAGGCAGAGAGAGAAACAGAGAGGCTAGAGTCAATAGGAGATGACCTGGAGACTGTTCAAAGACAATATGATGATTTCCAGGTAGGATATTCAAAGTGAAGAATCAAATGAATTTTGTTATCAACTGAAGATTCAATGGAAAAAAAATGTAGGTTGTTACCATTTGCCTGTTTAATCGGCCGTAGAATGGTTGGTTAGAGAAGTCGCCAAATTTTAAGCCGAGTCTGCAATCTCAAGGGTGGATGTCTTCACCCAGACACCCTCATCACGGGGATGTAGATCTTTATTAGCACAAGTACATACCAAATGTTACAACTTTATGCAACTACAGCTCAAAATCGTACCGATCCAGTTCTGGTCTCACTTAACAGTATTACTGATAAAAAAGAAGCAGAATAACAATGGCAACACCTCTAGGATCACTGGTATTCACTCTAAAATTCTGCCAATCGACAAGTACATGTTTTATTTTTTGAACAGATCTCAAACAATGTCTCTCTTTATATTTAGAAAACGAACCAGGTAAGTGGACAACAAAAGAAAGTAGATGACTTCGAAACTTTCACCGTCGAACTATTGGCAGACCCTGTAATTGACGAGAGATCAAAACAGAGCATGGAGCACGATAAAGACGACCGCCTTGAGAGATGGGAAAGGGTCGTCGACAAGATTAACGATCACCAGCATGGGTACTGACATTTTTGATGATGATGACGACTTTATTTAAACTCGGATGAAAATGAGGCTTGTTAGGCCTCCAGCAATAGAGATGCTAATATACCGAGGAAAAATATATGAATATAAATTACAGAGTTTAAAAATAATATAAGCCTAAATATGAAATGATGATATAGAATTACAAATTACTTAGTTTTCTTATCTCTTTCCTGAAAGGGCCAAATTCGGCCATCAATCTTAGCTTATCAGGTAATGCATTCCAAGCCTTAGCAGCAATGTAAGAAGTCGATTTAAGGTCGTAAGTTGTGGTTTTAGCTACGGGTAAAACAAATTTGTTTTTGCCCCTAAGATTTTTCTTATTTTCTATTACTTAAAATAAAGATTGAATATACAGAGGCATATTGTTATAGAGGGCTTTACAAATTATAAAAAGCATATCTTGTTTCCGTCTACAACTTAACGAGTAACCAATCTTATATCATAGACTATCATATCCGTTGGAAAAGTCTAAGGGCCCTCTCATGTAATCTCTCTAATCGGTCACTATCTTCTATGATACAGCTATTCCAAATGGAACTACAAGAAGTAAAGTGAGGCATGATAAATGCCCTATATATACGTATACGTTATGAATTAAGCTGGATCTAAACAGTACGTTCAAACTCGCATATTTAGAGCAAAAATTGAGCAGGTATTTGAAGTTATCGGTAAACCATCTATTTTTATAAGCGATAGCGATTGTATCATCTGGTCAATATCAAACAGCTGAGAGTACCTACAATCTTAGTAAAAGCTATTAGAGGTTCTCTATCCCTTTTTGCAGATTGGAAGACCAACTGTCGAACTTAGAGAAAACAGAGGGTGAACTTTCAAGATGGAATGATCAACTTGACGTAATCCAGGAGGAAGTAGCGAAAGTTGAACGCGTCTGTGAGCAGGAAATTGCTCCAGATTTCGACGCGCTGGAGAAACAAAAAACTGAGGCCCAGGTTAGCCAAACGTGTGCGCTGTTGAAAATGTTTTGTGTACAGACCAAGTGTGAGATACTGTTCAGTTTTCTTGATGAAAATTAAGTATTCTTATTCTTTTTTGTAGGATCTGAAGAAAAGTGTGAACGTGCTAGATCCTCAAGTTGACGACTTTCTAAAGAACTCTTACAGGCTGATCGATCAAAGTGAACTCCCCGAAATAGACTTGGAGACTGTGGAGCAAGAGGCTGAAGTCCTCAAAAAACGTTGGAGCAAAGTGAAGTTCGATGTTGACGCGAGACAGCATAGGTTTGTAAGGAAAATAAAGCTAGAAATGTTGTGAAATGATCGGATTCGTAGCCAAATATACATGGAAGAGCTCTGTTTATTTCTTTTCCAGAATCGAAAACATGCACGTCGGACTACAACAGCGTCAAAAAGATTTGTTAGGGGAATGGAAGAACTCTTGTAACTCTACTCTCAAGTGGTTATCTGACACTTCTGCGCGTGTGGAAGCTCAAGATGTAACTGCTCCGGATCTTGATCATGCGCGGGCTCAAAGACAGGAAATTGAGGTCTTTAATAATTTTTTTTTTTGCTTTAGAAATGACCTCAATGTTCTTTGTGCCTGGTATTGTTTTTCGATGGGTAATTTTTCTTTTCTAAATCTCTTAGGACATATTGAGGGAAATCAAACGGCACGATAATCAGATGGACAAGTTGGATCAACTTGGAGACAAAATTGTTAACGACCCGAGCATGCGTGACTTAGAGAGGACCTTGGTTAACAATGAAAAAGCTGCCATTATTGAGCGTTATAAGGGACTTCTTGCATCTGCATTGGCTGCCAAAAATAGGTTTTTTGCTGTTAATATGTATATGTACTGATAAATACTTGATATGAGGGATACCATACCTTTATTTACAGACAGACTCATTCTTTCCAGATAAAATTCTTAAGGTGACGGACTCAACTGAACAAAAACTCCAAATTTTCGCAATGTAACGCTTGGTATGAGAAACACAGTAAAGCCACACTTTGCGAGAGGTGATTGCTTTCACTGGTGCTCTAGTTTGCCTCCCGATGGGCACTTCCTAATTATGTAAAAATATTAAGGGCTTCTCTGAATTGTTGTCACATGCAATTTGGCTATTAGCTCGAGAGGTGAGTCCAGGATGTATCAAAAGATCTTGAAAGACGACCTTTCTGCTAGACCCCCATGTTAACTACAAGGACGATGCTGTATTTGACATTGACAAGTATATTGCGTGGAAAACACCATATTCTTTTTCTTCTGCTTCTAGATTGGATGATCAAATTAAGCAACTGGAGAAGGAGCAGCGCGAAAAAATGAAGCTGTGGCCAGAACAAACCGATCCCCTCGACAAATGGCTGACTAAGAATGAGACAACTGTACAGTCATACGAGCCAATAGGATACGACATCAGCTATGTAAAAACACAGGGAAAAGACGCACAGGTTGGTGAACCCTCTAGAGAAGGAAGAGGAAGAGACGGTTTATGAAAGGCCTTCGGAATTAGATAGTGGATCTCATCGGGTCTATTTGTTTTTACTAGGAAATGATCACTGAACTTCTTCAGGAGCAACCAAAGTTCGCTGAGATGACAGACTTTGGTAATAAGTTGACAACTGAACCTTGTGTAGGATTAGAAGAGAGGGTGAAGATTCAGAAAGACATGCAAAGTCTCCACGAGAGATGGGACGGACTGTATGAATCAGCCACTTCAAGACATGACAGGTACTAGCCACCTCTTTGAATCAGCAATATTGTTTTTTTGAAAGAATATCAAAATCTTTCGCATGAGTCAAAATCCTGAGTAAAATAAGCTTGCATGCGACTAGCTTCCCATGCCAGAAACTAAGAGACAAATTGTTTGAGTTCATTATACGTTTGGTGATAAAAGCCCTGGTTTCAGTCTTTAAATTCTAGATATTCATGGAAATTAGTAAAGTTTCCTCTCCTGAAAACGTTTCCTTACAAGTGTATTTTACGTCCTAAGGATTCAAGACAGGCTTAAAATATTAGAAGACGAACAGAAAAGATTGGCAGATGAAAGGAAAATGCTGGAGGAGGAAGAAATGCAGAGGCAAATTGACATGGAAAGGAGGCGAAAGGAGGAGGAAGAGAGAAGAAAGAAAGATACGGAAGAGAGAAGAAAAAGGGAAGAAGAGGCAAGGAAACGCAAAGAAGAGGAAGAACGGAAACGGAGGGAAGAAGAAGAAAGGATAAGAAAAGAAGAAGAAGAAGAACGAAAACGAAAGGAGGAAGAAGAGAAAAGGAGAAGAGAGGAAAAAGCAAGGCAGAGGAGAGAAGAGGAGGAGAGAGCAAGACAAGAAGAAGAACAAAAGAGGAAGCAGGAACAGGAGGAAAGAAAGAGAAAAGAAGAGGAAGACCGGAAGAAAAGGGAAGAAGAAAGAAAACAGAGAGAAGAAGAAGAACGGAAGAAGAGGGAAGAAGAGAATAGAAAGCGGAAGGAAGAACAAGAAAGAAGGCGGAAAGAGCAAGAGGAGCGTAGAAAGAGAGAGGAGGAGGAAAGAAAGAAAAGGGAGGAAGAGAGAAGGAAAAAACGCGAGGAGGAAGAGAAAAAGAGGAAAGAAAGAGAGGAAAAGAAGCGACTGGAGGAAGAAGAGAAGAAAAGGAAGGAAGAGGAAAAGGTTAGTCGTTCAGCGCCCGTATTGTTTTTTCAGTTCACGGTATACCTCGTGAAGTTTTTGTTCCGTTTCTTAGTAAAAAAATATAAACTGGTCCCGCCTGTCTAGGAAATTGTCATAGCAGGGGCTTACTTAGACTATTTTTGAAGTTACATCTATTTGAACTGGATATGACCCGAAAACAACTTACACTGTGTCAAAGCAGCACAACGCATCTTCTCACCATTGATTTTTCTCTATTGATGAGGATTACTCATCGATTGTATGTCATGTATGGGACACAGCTCTGTCCACTCCGATTGTCTTTCAAAAAACACCTCTTGCATGACCACTCTTTCCCGTGTAGAAAAAGGATTTCACATAAACTTTAGATCTTCGCCTCACATCCTGTTGGTGAAACAGGAACGTACAATTAATGCCAGCCCAACGATGGAAGAGGTTATGTCAGTTCCTAAAGCTGAAAGAGGCGGTGTCAATGGGAAAAAGGTCACAAAAGCACAGCACACCTTCGTACTGATAATATATAACAATGGATAAAAACACTAGCTATTTTCTTCTTATGTTTAGGAAACGTCCTAGCCCTTTCAATTCCACTTGCATTAATTATATTATATTATAATATATTTTAAACACCTTTTCCTGATTAATATTTTGTATTTTTTTTCTACCCTGTAGAAAAACGGGTTCGGGTATAGCCTGGGGCCGTTAGCTCACATACCAATGGTGGAACAGGAAACCAGACTTTTTGCCAGCCCAGTAGACGAGGTGGTTGTGTCTGTCGAAGAAAATGTCGTCGAGGCTGCGGCCGAACCTGAATCGTTTATTTTTGACGGAAAGCTGCAGGATTGGAAAAACGACGCAAACGATATAAGCGTGTAAGTGCTACACCTAGATGTAAAACCATCTAATTAAAAGCCCCAAGAATAACCAACGCCTAAATTCTACATGCAAGATAAACATCAAGAGAATCAAGGAATTCATCTCCATGGAAAATCGCTATGATGTTTACAAATTCTCACTGTCATCAGACATGTCCTAATGCGTTCAAGTGTGTAACGAGATTTCACCTGCTAAAAGTTAAAATGCGTGGAGACGACGGAATCATAAGATCAACAGGGGTAAAGTGGGCATGGCATAGAGCTACTTACAAAGAATAATAGTCTAAGCTTTTCAGGTGTAGTTTGCTTTTCGGTTTTTCTTTTTGTCCTATTCAGTTTTTCCCAACAATAGCCTTTCCTTCAAATGAAAGTCCTGAAAGGCTTAAAAGCGTTGAGGTTTATCAAAACTATATGTTCGATCTTCACAGCTGGCTTAAGGATCAAGACGAAAAATTACCCGATGCAGCTGACAATGACACCATTGCCTCTCTCAAGGACAAAGCAAGTAAAATTGTGGTGAGTTTTGAGCTTTGACTAATTTAAAAGTTAAGGTAAATTAATTTGCGCATTCGAATCAGTGCTTACCTTACACAACACTCTGCGTATGTTTTTTATTCTTTTAACCTGACTTCATTAACTTAAGCACGTTATTCTTGTTAATGAAGTTGTTAACTGATCGACGTCATCAACAAAATATAGTCCAGTACTATTAATATCGGCCAAGCATGTCTTGAGTTTGTCACGGCTGTTTTTGAAAGACACAAACCGATTGAAGGCGTTTGAAATCTTGATTTCTTTGATAAATTCCAGAGTCTCGAAAAAGAGCTACCTGACTACGATAGGAAGTTTGATGATCTTGAGAAGGACTACGAGGTGCTTATCAACGACAAACATATATCTGAAAAGCAACATGGAGACGTCAACGAAGATATGGAGAAGTTGAGGAGCCAGTGGCACTCTTTCAACACCGATAAAGATGTCAAGAAAAACAGGTAAAGGAGAAAGTTGAATGATAAATGAGATGACAAATGTTTGAAGTGGGGATGATAAATGGGGAATGATCCTCACAATGATAGGCTTGTTGAAAGCATCTGCAGAACTAAACTGGGAAGGTCAGATAACATCATAAGTTGAACCCTACCTCTCAAGTGACCGTTGATATCAGGTGCAAGGCGAGTTCGTGCTCTACCGGGACTGTTTCAACCCCAACCGGTCAAATTTGAAAGTATTTAAGTCTGTCAACACTTTCAAAACCAACTTTTCCGCTTGAAACGCGATAAATCCAACAGTTCGTTAGTTTTCAAGCTAAAAAAAGAAAGATACGACGCGGCAATCAACTCTCGTTTTGTGGCTATTTACACGCTGTCGCTTTGCAGATCCTGATTTGCTGATCCAAATATATACGAATTCTCTGTTGCTAGAATAAAAAAGAAGCTATGGGACAAAGAACAACAGAAAGCTGGCGAGCTCACTGGCTCCAGGGTTAACTTACAGGCTGTGAAGGACTGGATTGGACTTCGAGATAAAGAAATTGAGAACATGGATCTCATTGGAAACGATCCAAAAACTTTACAACGACAGAAAGAAGACATGAAGGTAAATATCCAGAAATTCGTTAAGGACAAAACCATGCAACTCGATTGATACATATGTTGATTGTTTTCATTTCTTTTTCTTGCCCCGAAAATTGCTGAGAATGAGACGTTTTCCTTTTGTTTATGACCTTAGCGCATGCGATAAAACTCGGTCTGTCACTTACAGTAAAACTGCAAAAACGAGACTAAGGCGAGTGAGTGTTGGAATCTATGCCATTATCTGGGCAGCTGGACACAACAGTCAACCAATAGCATCCAGGGATTAATGTTGGGTTAGGGTAGTGGTCAGATGTGTATCCTATCAAAATAGTCCATCAGATAATTTTTTACGTTTTCACAGCTATTAACCAAACGACTTCACGATTACGAGCCACGATTTACTGAAGCAACGGACACAGCGTACAGATTATCCAAGGACCCTAACTTTTCGAAGGAGCAAAGCAAAGCTCTTCGACAAGACGCAGAGGACTGCGAAAAACGATGGGATGACGTATTGGAAAAAGCTACAGATCGCATGGACAGGTAAATAAGTGGATTATTACGGTTAGCTAATGCAAGAGACGTATCTCTTAATTACTTGCAGCTGTCATCCACTTGATTTTATTGGTGTTATTAGCTTGGAAGCATTTAGCAACGGTAGAAGGTAATCGTGTATACGCCAGAACACGGTGAGTACTCGTGCCGTACTCCTAAGAGTCTCTGAATATTGAAGGATTCGTGTCAGTTGATACAGCTGATTTTTTTCTGACGAAGTCGAGAGAACCCTTACCAATGCATGGTAATTTTTGTAACAGGGTCCTTATCATTTATCTGAACCATGTGGTTAAAAATTCCATGCTACACCTTTCAGAAAGGTTATGGGTTTAGTTAGAGAAGAAAAGGGTTACAACTTATGACTTGTAAAAATTGGATAAAAATACTCAACAGAATGCAGTGTTCTAAATAAAACAGTCCAAACCATCTGAAATTTCCGGTTTTGTATGTAATTTGTCTTCTTAGGATTGTCAAGAAGATTCCCAAGCTTCAAAAAGACCAGAAGGAAATACTCGACGAATGGAATGACAGATCTGCTCGATTCGAAAAATCGTTGAAGAAAGCAGAGGATAAACTGAAAGAACAAGAGGCTATTGGAAAAGAGGTGAGTGAGTTAGTGCTGCTTTGGTTTTCATGAAAGCCAAATTCAGAGCAGCTATATCTTAAAAAAGGAAATCACAAGTCAGTGATCCGTATCTGGGTCCTCAATAGTTTAATTTGTCCCTCACGAGCAAGCTTTTAACGGCAACCGAGTATCAGTGTGAAAAGTTCCAGTAAAAACAACTTTGAAGTAACTTTCCAATAAAAAATTTGGTAGGCGTTTTTGGCAGACTAAGGCGGCAGATAGAGTGCACTTCGATTAAGCGAGATCTAATGATTTGGTATTCTTCTGGTGTCCACTACTTGTACACAGATTGGCTTTGAGAAGCGGCTGTCCGAGATCACGTCACCAGAACTGACCAAGAAACGGGGAGAAAATAATAACGAATGGAAACCAACCGTGGATGAATGTAATGCGAACCTTAGAACGTAAGTACAATCAACGAAGCTGGAGTTCTTTCTACGGAGTTATTTTGATTTTGAAATTTATCTATCTTTGCTGTTTCTCTCTTTAAGTGAGCTTTTCACAATAAGATGCAGTCTGCTAATGTAATGGCATTTAAGTTTTGTTAAAGCGTTGTCACTTGGGTAGAAGGATGATCTCTTTTATGCCCTGAAATGCCGGTAAAACTGTAGTAAGACCTCCAACGAATTTCACCCCCTCCCCCTCACCCCCTTCCCCTCCCCTCCACTCGCTCTACGGTAGACGAAATGACGCACATATCCTTTGAAAAATCCTACCTCTTTCAACTTCTTTTGAAGACTTAGTCATTTAGAATGCTCTTTCTTGTTGTTGTTGTTGTTGTTGAAGTTTACTGTAGTTTTTTTTTTTTTTCATGTATGCTTTTTGCTCGTTGACATGGGGTAACATTCTGTTTTTCAGGGTCAGAGAAAGGCTTCAAGATATCCAGCGTGCGAAGAAAAACCGAAAATGGTCGATTCTTGAGGCGTTGAAAGATGCAGTGAATTCAATCACCGCCAGATTTCGTGGGAATTCCAGAGTCGGAGCCAACTATGGAGTTAATTTGGACAAAGTAGTCGACCTCCTGGAAGATCATGAAGTATAGAGACTCACGAATTTTGTTCCAATAATTACAATTTTGCGACTAAAATTTTCAGTGAAAATTGGAATCGCTAAATTTTAATATAAGTTCATTGTGTAAGTGGCTACCTCTGGTACTTAGATTTTTCCGTCTTCCCTCGTGTTCTGTTTTGGCTTATAACAAATTATATTGGGCTTATTTTCTGAATAAGCAGTTTAAATAATCAATAATCGTCGTTGGCTTGCCAAAGAAATGGTCGAGTCAGAAAAATACCCCGCTTAAAAGCAAAATCAATAACCAACGATAGTTCATCACAGTGGACGAATTTCAAAGGGTTACTGTTTTATTTTGTGTTTCCAGGACATAATGACCGATGCATCAACCAAGCAAAAAGATGCAGATGAAGTTTTTACCTTGGGTAGGAGCGCCATTGACAGTGGTTTGCTGGAAAATGAACAAGACAATGAAATACACGATCGATTGACGGACTTGAATCATCGATGGAATGGATTGAACATTGATGTCATTGAGCGCGAGAAAAGGTTGGTGTTTGCGATGCTCTTGGCCAAGAGCACGTTACACGCGTTTAATTTAGAAATGCAGATGAGACTTACCGTAGTTGCCGAACATTCCCGAGTAATAGCTACTTGTTAAAGATTAAAATATTTCGGGATTCAAAAATCAAGTTTTTTCTCTTAATTTTTTTTGTCATTTTACTTTGTTCATTCATTTTTCTTTCTTCTATATTTCGAAAGCTCAGCTTTTAGAGGGTGGCAGAAATTGTCTGTTCAATCTCAAAGCAATTTTAACTGAAAAAAAGCCAACGCAATCGTGCAATTCTATATTATAACAGATGGGAAAGTCGAATACATTTAAATCTAGAACCTCATCTTGGTACATTCCAAACTTTTCTATTGTTCCTTCGTCGAAGCCTTCCAAGATTTTTTTATTATTACAGTCGTTATCATTGATTTTAAAGACGGGGAACAGTTGAAGAATCACTCCCAAGTGTCCTTTTTTACTCTTTCATCGTTTAATAAATTCAAAGTTACACGAAAAGTCACGGTAGTTGTCCAATTATCTTGGCTTTTCTGTAAACAAAAGCGTGAAAGCCAAATATTAGTTTTGAATGATCCCGAATGTGACGTTTGTTTGTATTTCCGTGACAATAACATTTCAAGGACAAAAAGGCATTAAAGTTAAGATTCCTACGTTGTCAAAAGGGCGTTATGAACCCCTGAACAACCCTATAGCTATGAAGACTTTTAGGTCTTAACTACACCATGGAAACAGGTGGTGGCGATCTTGAAAAGTCGTTGGCTTTAGCCTTCGAAACAGTTGACTTAATGCAGAGCAGGTATACTTATCACTGATTATGCATGGTTACTCGTTACGTGTAGTGTAAAGTGACTCGACCAACGGCGAACAGCATCAGAAAAACTTAGCACATGGAGAACGTCGTAAGCCAAAGGACAAAATTTGTATCTTGAACAATCCAAGGTTGATCGAGCAGTTTGATTGCCTGAGATCTTGTGTTGCTTATCAAATGAGTCAAGACTTCCTAATGAATACCTAAAAGTATCAAGCATCTATTGTGTTCTTCTGTATTCAGAACCCTTTTCATAACTAACGATTGAAGATATGAATAAGCTTCCTCAATTTCTTTATGGCAAGAAATACATTTGGTAGTGACCAAGTTGAAGAGCGCCTATCATATATTTCTAATTTACGATGGTTTGTTTGATTATCTCCGATACATTTGCGCTGAAACAAAACAGACTGCTAATTGTTTTGTTACTGCTAAAACGAGCGACAGACAATAGACTGACTGAAAAGCGTTAAGTCTCCTGCCTCTCAAATTGACGACGTTTGCTAATCAAAAACAGAGTGAACAATTTACAAGGCTTTGTGAGTAGGGCAACATTTTCCCATCCAAAGCAGATCGAATTTGTCATAAAACTAACTTCTTTGGACTGTTATTGTATCGTGTTGTATTGTTTAAGTGTTCCAGTCGGTAAGACTTCTAAGATAACCGAGTGCTCTTGTTACGAAATACCATTCTATTCCCTTTCCTGGAGGTCTTTGCTGGAAAAATGTACCATATTTTTCAGACCATAGGTTGTTATCATCAACGTAACAAGATGATGACACATTATCGTCAATTTCTGTTAAAAAAAGTTTAATCTTTAAAAGGAGAATTCGTACGATCTTTTTCAATATATTAGAATTTGAAGACTCCTACGAAGACTTAGAATCGATAATCTCTTAAGTTGATAAATACTCTTAGCAGCTATCACCTTTGTCTCGCCCATCCTACCTTATCCATTTTATCCTATGTAATCACCTCTCACAACATAATGCGCTGCCAACTTGAATTAATCACATAGTTGTTTCCGTAGACTTAATTTGTTTTCATGTTTACCATCTAGTTATTTATCTGTAGTTTTTACTGTGTGTGTATTTTCCTCTTCTTTTACTGATTATCCTGGCCCACCTCGATTAGCACTGCTATCTGCGGAGCTAGGGAAATAAGGATTTATTGTCAAATAATGAACAGAATATTAAATATTAATTATTAATCTTTTCCACCCTTCTATAGGCTTGAGAAACTAGCCGAGGATATTGAAAGCGAATACAAGAGATTCGACTCCTGGCGTGAAAAATGCGATAACATGAATCAGTGGCTATCGGAGTCAGAAAAGCTTATTAAGAACGAGGAGAAGATTGGATCAGATATTGGAGTCCTTCAAGAACAAATAAAAGATAATCAGGTAAGTTTCTTTCAAGCGCTTACATATTCAGGCATTGATAAGTAATCATGCCATTTAGAATCGTCTGTGCCACTTAAATAAAGGCTTTCAATGGACCATAAAAACTAGCAAATTACCCGTTGTTGCTTTTTGTTGTTGCAGTGACCACAAACATTAACCTTTTACCCCCTTCACCACCCCTTTCCCCTTTCCCCTTTTCCCCCTTTCCCCTTCTCCCTCTCCCATTACCCCTCCCCCTTTGCCTTTTCCCCCTCCCCCCTTTCCCCTCCCCCCTCCCCCTTTCCCCTCCCCCTTCCCCCCTCCCCCTTTCCCCTCCCCCTTCCCCCCTCCCCCTTTCCCCTCCCCCTCCCCCTTCCCCCTTCCCCCCTCCCCCTTCCCCCCTCCCCTTCCCCCTTCCCCCCTCAATCATATCTTAGGGCCTTGAGGGTTGTGCCGCTGAGTATGAATTAAAATCGCCTTATTCCCATTTTTGAATTACTCTTTTCTATTGTTAATTATGTGACTTCAAAGTTTGTTTTTTGTGCGCGTTTTACAGCTCTTCATTAAAGAAATGAAGGCGTATGAACCGAAAGTAGACGCCATGGTCGAGGAAAGCCAAGAACTTGTAGAAAGCAGCAGACTGGACAAAACAGATATTGATGGAGTTGACAAAACTAAAAATGCTCTCAGTTCAAGATGGAAGGCTGTCAATGATCATCTCAATGAGAGGCAACGGAAGTAAGTGACGCAATGCGTTAGCTGGTGACATGGGCGGCAAAATTTTCGACAAATTTAATTGACAATTGCCCGAGTTTCGAGGCATGTATGGTATGTTTTTCATACTCTCCTCATCGCAAGATCCACGTGGTTTGACTATCGAGACACTAGCAATTTCGTACTGATATTCATCGCTTTTAAAGGCTGAAAACGCTAACTTTAAGGACCCCATTGCATTTCTTTTCTGAATCATCATTCCATCCTTGGTTAGAATTTAATTTTTTTTCCCAAGCACCCAATTATTTCGTAAGGTTTCGATGACTGGTTTCTGGTATGCAGTTACACTTAATTGTATACTCATTGATGCAGAGAAGTACTGTATTTCTTAAAAATAGCATTTTACTAATGAGCATCAAAACCAGAATTCTCGGTAGCTCTTATAGCTTGACGCATAATGCAGTAATTGTATCCCTTCTTCCTTGCCAATATCGTCTAGGCATATCTCTCGTCCTACAATTATTTAATTGTGAACGTTTAACCCGTCTCGTCAATTTTCTTATTTTATGCAATGTAGACTAGACTCCGCTCTCCTTGACATACTAAAAAAGGATACGGAAGGCAAGCTTGGGCGATGGAGAGAGCAATCGATAGCTCTTGGTTTGCTTGTCACAGAAGCCAAAAGGAAAGTTGATGATGATGTTGACGACGCAGATTTTGGAGATATTCAAGCAAGTGCAGTGCAGCTCCAGGTGAGTAAAGTATCTTTTAATAAGAGCACTGGCATATATCAGTGTAAGTTTTATTTAAGCTTACCTGTTACGAAAGTCTCTTCGTGAAACAACTTGCCAATCATTTACACAACAAATTGACACATTTGCAAAATTAGTACTTACCTGAAAAAGTTCGATCGAGCGTGCACCTTTTCGAGAGTTGGGAGGGTGCTGTAAACATTTCGGCAAAGTAAAGGCAGTCCTATACGAAGAAAGGCTTGTTCCCAGGGAGGTCCTTACTCGAGAATTTATATTACGTACAAAGCAAAGTATTGCCTCAATAGATTAGATATTTCGCCAGGCTTAGAGATCTCAGATCACGACAATCTTGGAGTTTCTTTACGTCAGCGATTAAATCTAGCGTTAATTGTCATTTGCTAAAATAGAATGAGGTGATGAGCGCCTGCAGTCTATCAAAGGTAGATATTTTATAAAAAAGATTGTCTTTTCATCACGCAGTTCGAGAAAATCTCTAAATATGGACTTTGATATTCTTTTAAAATAGGAAGTCGAAAATTCGCTCAACGAGGACCTCAATAGAGAGCTGCTTGAAGTAACGAATGATGGTCATCACGTCATCGAAAAGGAGGAGACACAGCCGAATGATAAACATGAGATAGGCCAGAAATTAGACGAACTTAACAGACAAGTTTCTGAGCTGGAAAAGGGAACAAGAGAGAAAAAGGACAGGTAAGAAAATCGTCAGCACTTTAACTCCCAAAATCTGAGTCGAGTGCTTTCCTCTGGCAACAACATCTTGCTTCCTAAAGTAGTTGAAATGAAACCTTGGACCCAATAAGTTTTTTATTTTTGTAGATCTCATCGCCTGCTTGTTGGGATACTTTACTGATACGCTAAGGAGAGGTTACAGCACTTGATTACGTCTGGGAGTTACAGCTCGCTAGTTACAGATAAAAGTTTTTATCATGCTCATCCGTATCCAATTGTTAAATGATCATGACTGCGTTTAAATTTCGCTACATGTATTTTTGGATCTAGTGCGGTTCTAGTTTTGCAATTGCATCGGAGAAATTTTATTTCCACAGAAAAATTTCCCTTTCGTGTTTCAGTCTTTATTATTTGGTCATGAAGAAAAAAGGTTCGTATCCACTTTTACGCTCACCAAATGTGATTTTATTAAACGCATCTGAACTAGGATAAAAGAAGCCTCCTTGAAATATTTTGGCCGCTCACTGGCCGATTGCGAAGAAGCTGTTGAGAGGCTTGGTGAAGAAGCCGTCAATAATTTTATTGATATTGGCTCAGATATCGAGGAGGTCGGAAAACAGTTGGAAGAGTTACAGGTGAGAAGTCACTAACGTTAAAGCCAGGCTATGCAGTATTTCTGAGTTACAGAATATTTTAATGAGTGCACCACCTTCCATTTCGCAAATATGCCGCTTTTGTTTCTTCTGTCCTAACAAACTGTCTGACTAAATGTTTGTCTCTTATTTTGGTTCCCGTGCTTATTTGCTCGTTCGCTCGTTCGCTATTGTTTAATTTAAAAGAAGGATTGTAAAA
The DNA here is from genome assembly GCF_964205215.1 of Stylophora pistillata. Lineage (NCBI taxonomy): Eukaryota > Metazoa > Cnidaria > Anthozoa > Scleractinia > Pocilloporidae > Stylophora > Stylophora pistillata. The sequence continues at coordinate 2,745,716 of NC_142526.1, read as the reverse complement.
GTCATTTTAAAATGCTTACCAATTTGTTACTCTTAATCTTAAAAAGGAATTTGAAAACGACATGGTTAAAGAAGAAGACAAATTTAGCGACATCAAAGACCAGTTTGTGGACTGTAAGGAAACAGAGTTACTCAGAGATGAAGACCGAGTTAGAATCCACAGAAGAATAGGAGTACTCGATGAAAAGTGGGAAGAACTAAACAAAAACCATGATGCCAATCATCGAAAGTAAGCCAATTTGTTTCTTTTAGGATGTTGGCATATAGTGAAGAAGAAAAGTCCATTGACCGACTTACAGACCGATCGATGACGGTCGGACTTACCGACTGGCTGGCCGACGTAAGGATGGACTGATCGCCAGACCCACTTACTGACTGAGCAATCGACTGACAAAATGATTAACTGACTGACTGGTTGACTAAACAACCGACTGATCAACTGACTAACTGTCTGCCAGAAGAACTAACCAAACATTAACGTGATGTTGAAACGGCAGGATTAAGCCTTAGTTTGAAGTAATGAAATATGTAGTTGACAACTTTTATTCGCTTGGCTTTGTAGGTTAAATCATGCAATGATAGTTCGTCATGAAGAGTTAATGGAAGAGGTCTATGATTGGTTGAGTGATGCTGAGAAACAAGCAGACTCTATAGTGGTGAATGAGGATGACATTGGTTCAGTGATGGAAGAGTATGGCAGGCATAGGGTATAACTGGCTATATATTTGAGTCCGTTGTTAACAACAACAACAGCAAATTAAAAAATGGTAAAATGGTACTCATGGATCCACGTGAGAGGTTGCTGAGCACGAAAGAAGCGTAAGAGTCGCGCGAGGCGACAGAAGTGTTCGCTGTGGCGGTTTACCATTTGTTTTATAACATAAAATTGATACATAGCTGAAGAGTTCCCTTTCATTTCACACTGAAATCTTACGTGACCAGAAAAAAACAACCACGCGGAAACTCGTCTTTGCATTTGCTCACATTAGCAGCGTACGCCCATAGACAAGTGTTGGACACTGAATAGACCAATCAGAGCGCGTGTTTTCCTTTTTTTGGTTATACTATAAAAACTTCTCTTTACCACTCATCATTATCTCGATAGATTTGTGAAGCCAGCTGTATTTTTCTACAAGATGCCTCTGTATCATTTGCCTTTTATCATAACTTGTCTTCCATTCCTGTCCAGTTTGATGGTTGACATTTGAGATTACAACTTTCGCGACTTGTCTATCTGTTCGTTTATCGATGTTTATAAACTGATTTATCTCATTTCAACAGGATTTGAAGGATGAAATCTCTTCATTTGAGCCGACGTTCAAGAACGCAATAGCAATCAACGATAGGCTGCTGAACGAAAGGATCGTGGATCCTGAAAGAGCTGAAAGCTATGAAACGGAGAAGAACACTCTGGAAAACAGATGGAATAATCTCCAGCTTAAAACCATGGACAATGGAGCTAAGTAAGCACAGTTGGAAAGACACGCGAACTTCTTTGTGGGAACTTCGTCCAGGATGTCGTCGATTGTAGATAAAGACTATTACGCTCGTTTTGTGACCCGGTCTTTCTCTTCATCTTAACTAGTGCTGGATATTGTGGATGATATGCTTCCTAGGTGTTACAGTGTCATTTTGTTACCGGGTACCATTAAAAGCAACCAATTATTACCTTCTTCTTAAACTGTGCCACTAGGTCCTAACGAAGGAAAGAAAGAAAAAATTCAGATGGAATTCACTGCTCGTTTGTGATGATCATATTAGTCATTCGTTTACTCAGAAATCCTTGTAGTTAAGATAAGGTAATATCACAGCGTAAATTCTTGGTAACGATTTGCTAAGGTAGTAGTAGCAACATCGACTCTTTTTGTCTTTGCCAGATTGTCTGGTGTGCTTGGAAGGTACGTAACGATACGATTGGATGAGGCAGAGGTAAAGTTGACGCATGCAGAAGCAAGCATCAACAGAGATGATGCTGACTACTTAGATCTGGATGGTGCAAAGGAAGCGCTGCATGCATTCAGGGTGAGTAACACTTGAAGCTCTTCCAGAATTGGGTATCATCTATTTCATGGGTGGCCAAACAGGAATTATTACCTTCAGCATCAATACAAGAAGAAAGGTGCTGGAAAGAAACAGAAATAGGACATTAGAAAGATTGTCAGTCCTAAAATTATGAGAAATGTAGAGCAGGCAGAGAGAGAATTGGGGTATAAGGACAATTTCGCACCGAGAACATCAGCTTAAGAAGGAGTATGCTCCCAAGACTATGCAATTATAAAAATATAATTAAAAACTAGCTGCTTACATTTGTTTTTTTTTTATGTAGGGGAAAAGGAGTGGCATTCATGATTCCCAAAAGCAGGTTGATAGAATACTGGACGAGTCTCGTGCCGTTGTCAGAGAAGACTTCTTCAAGGAACACGAACGGGAACATTTTCAGGGAAGAATTGAAATGATTGACAAAAGAAACAAAGGACTGGAAGATAATGCAGACAAAGAGGAAAGAAGGTAAAATAATCATTTTTGATTGACACAATAAAACGGGTTATCTGCAGTAAAAGCAGCTCGCTTTGTTCTAGCTGGAGAATCATATTTACGTGGGGTTTAATTATAGCTGTGATGTCGGACTGATTGCAGTAGGCCATGGTCACTAAGAATTGTAGTAAATTGTTGAAAGTGTTAATGTACAGCTTAGATATTTCGTACCTGTTGGTGTATTGTTTGTTCACAATGATTTTTCTTTAAAGTGTGGTACTTAAACAACACTTACAACAAAGAAACATTTTGGCTTAAAATTCACTGTCATTCGCGGTTCGTTATTTATTTTTGTTGCCTTTTTTTTCTCAGGCTCCTTGACACATACATTTTGCTGCTTAAACAACACTTACAAAGAACCAACGTTTGGCTCAAAATGGCGGAGTCCCGGATAAAGCAGGAGGGCGAGATTGGTCCAGGCTATGATGACGTAAAGAAACAACTCGAAGATCATCAGGTAAGTGCCACTTATGTACAGATTCTCTAAATAATTCTTTTGAGTACGTTTAGAGCGAAGGGTAACTGTTCAACTTCATTAAAAACATTATTATATATCTCTTTTTTTCAAACTTCTTTCAGGTCTTTCAAGAGGAGCTTAGGGATCACTCGATGATTTCAACGATTTTGGGCGTTGACCTCTCAGATCCCGACATCACGCATGGCACCCAGCAGCAAGTTAAGTCACTCAGCGACCGGTGGAGTAAAGTGTGGAACTGGTCAGAACAGAGAAAAGCTCAATTGCTAAAGGTAAATTTCACTAATGACAATTCAGAGACTTAGTTTGCGAGTTTAACACTGAAGAGCGCTTTTGGATTGGACACCGTAAAACCAGGACTACAGTATCGAAATATTTTTTTTCGTCTTGTCACGAGCGTGGGACAAAGAAAAAAATAACCGCACCTGGTTAGCTCCAATTGGTTAGAGCGCCAGATTGTGTTGTGCGGGAGGTCGAAGGTTCGAGCCCCGGCCGGACCAATACTCGTGGTCTTAAAATAACTCAGGAGAATTTGCTACCTTTCTATAATATCAAGAAATAGATAGATATTCTAGTCTTCTCGGATGAGGACGAATAAAACCGTAGGTCCCGTCTCCTGTGGGGCTAGGGGTAGGAGACGTTAATTTCCCACGCACGAGATTACTGTGTGGTAGATGTCCTCCCCGGGGTGGAATGGTGGGTACAAAGAGGTTAGGTGTCAATTGGGACGAAAGTTATGTTCCTTTCTCCTGCCATTCCCGTGGCGAACAAATTAAATTCCTAAATCAAATTCCTAAATTCTGAGTCTCGACGAGGAATCGAACCTTATGCCTTGGGATTCCCCGCTCCGATGCTCTACCACTGAGCCACAGAGACTGGTAAGTAAGTAACAACTTTATTTACAAAGGGTAACACATAAAAGTTAAAAACTGACGAACCAGTGGCCCTCTATCCTAAGTTAAAAATTAAAAACTATTTACACTTATAAGATAATTAAAAAAAAATCTAAAACTGGGTATGCACAACTAAAAACCAAGCTAAGAGTTCTTGGATAAAAAATATTTTCGAGCAGAAGATTTAAAAGAGCCATTGGAGTCTTTCTTGCGAATGTCTAAAGGGATGCTGTTCCATAGTTTTGCTCCACTGGCTTGAAAAGTTCGCCTCCCTTCCGTTTTTCTATTATAGGAGGGGCACACTAAGTTATATGTATATATAAGTTCTCTGTGACTCAGAGCAAGAAAAAGGTATGTACTCCAAACCGTACGAGCCAATGAAAATATACTTGCATACATAGAAGCAATTGAGTTCTGTTTTGCATATGATATGTCTAAAAAGTAATGCAAGTTTCTTGAAAGAGACTACATAGCGTACCTGAGCAAACCAATGTATTTCCGGATTCCTTTTGAATTTAATTGAAAATCTGTATACAGGAGGGCTGAACTTGAGTAGGTCAGTTGCAATTTCGAGAATTAATTAGATCCGAATCAAACTGACAAATATAACTTATTTAAGTTGTTTCGGTTATTTTCCTCAGTTTTATGGCTTTACAGTCAAACTAAGTGAAGCGTACCCCTCAAGATTACATTAATGAATTGATCCTCTGGATATTGAACCCGCCAGCAGATTCAAGAATGCAATAATGAATTGATTATTTGATTATTGAACCCGGTAGCCGTTTCACGAATGCAATAATGATTGATTATTTGAATATTGAACCCGATAGCCGTATCCTTTTTGAAAAGGCGCGGATCGTTGTTCAAATTAGAAGTCCATTTCTGAAATCCAATGAGATTGTTCTATTTGACGAGGAATCCTGAAAACGAACAAACTGCACTGTGAAAACACTTCGAAAACAGTCGATCGCAAATGTTAACGAAATAAAAATAGTCTTACGATGGCTTCGCCCGTAAACTATTTTGTTCGACCATGAATACACACAAGAATTTCTATAATTTGGATATATCAACAAAGTTGAAATGGTAAATTGGCCACCGTAATGATTACAAAAGCTGACGTTTCGAGCGTTAGCCCTTCGTCGGGGCGAATAGAGGAATTGTGGGTTGTGTGTGCTTTTAAAGGCAGAAAATGGAGCTACGTTATTGGTGGGTGCATGGCAACGAGAAAAAACATGAATAAATTAGTGGAATGAAAAGCGTTCATTGATCCCTGTGGGATTTAGACTGCCGGTTTGAAAGATGAGCTTTTGTTCAAGATTTTTACGGCTTTCCGTGCCACCTAAGTGCAAGGAAAGACCGCAGATTGCCATATGTTGCTTAGAATGATTGGGTAAATTAAAATGTCTAGCGACTGGTTTCGATGTGTCCTTGTCATTCCTTTCCACGTCTCGAAGGTGTTCTCGGAATCGGTCACCTAGTCTTCTGCCTGTTTCGCCGATGTATATCTTTTTGCAATAAGTGCAAGTTATGCAATAGATTACATTAGCGGAGGTGCACGTGAAGTGATCGGTGATCTTAATTGATCGTTTAGGTCCCGATATTTTATCAGTGTTGTGAATGAAAGGACACGTTTTGCATCGTGCACGAGCCCATTTAAAAGTGCCTGGTTGCTCATTAGTCTGAAAAGAACTTCTGACCAAAAAATTGCCTAAGTTTTTGTCGCGTTTGAATGAAATGAGCGGAGGCTGCGAAAAGATAGTGCCTGTCTCTGGATCGTTTTGAAGTAATTTGAAGTTTTTAAGAATGATGGATTTAACTGAGTGGTTGTGAGGGTGAAACGTGAGAGTGAATGGAATGCGGTCGGAATCTTCCTTATGCGACGTTTGTAGTGCTGAATGTCGATCAATAAGTTGAGCGCGGTGGTAACCCGCTTTAACGACGGAAACAGGGTGGCACATTGACTCTGATTTGTGGTGAAAATCAGAGTCATTACTACATAAACGACGAAGTCTTAGAAACTGAGAAAAAGGAATGGAATTCTTAACGTGAGATGGATGAGAAGACGAATATAACAAGTAATTATGCGAGTCTGTAGGTTTGTAATACACACTAGTGCATAAACCGTTACCTTCAATTGAAACTTTGACGTCTAAGAAGGATAAAGAATTGTCAGAAATTTCCCAAGTATATTTCAGAGCCGGGTGAAAAGAGTTGACTGCAGTTATGAATTGAGTGAGCTCCTCTCTGGTAGAGGAGGTAGCGCCGATACAGTCGTCGATGTAGCGACCGTAGAGTTCAGGTTTGGACCCGTTGTATTGGCTGAAAAATTGGTGTTCGACAAAACCTACAAAAAGATTCGCATAGCTAGGTCCCATTTTGGTGCCCATGGCTACACCATTGGTTTGTTTGAAGAAGTTGTTTCCGAATGAAAAACAATTGAGTGTGAGCACTAGTTCGGCTAAGCGTAGTAGTGTTTCAGATTTAGGTTCCTTAACAGTACGTTGATCAAAAAAATGTTTAAGGGCCAGAAGGCCTTCGCCATTAGGAATGACAGTGTAAAGAGACGTAATGTCCATGGTGAAAAGGAGTTTGTTTTGGCCGAGGAAATAAAAGTCTTGAAAAATTTGAAGAGCGTGTTGGCTGTCTTTAATATATGATGGTAAAGTTTTGACGATGGGAGCCATAATTTTGTCTAAATAGCTGGAGATAAGTTCGGTAGGGCAACTGCAAGCCGAGACAATGGGCCGACCCAGGTTGTTGGGTTTGTGAATTTTTAGGTAAAAAGTAAATACGAGAAGTTCTAGGAGTGGTTATGATGAGGTTCTTTGCTGTGGCAATTTCTATAAGTTCGTCAAGATGTAAATAGGCGAAAAAAGCTCTCGATAACATTCCATTTACAAGAAGTTCTACGCAACACTCGAACTCACCTTTCCCTCCATGTCTGACGCCATGTTGAAATAGTTCCGATCCATCATCACGTGTTCGCAGAATCCAATCAGAAATGGACTTCTGATTTGAACAATGATCCGCGCCTTTTCAAAACGAATACGGCTATCGGGTTCAATATTCAAATAATCAATCCCATTATTGCCTTCTTGAAACGGTTAGCGGGTTCCATGTTGAAATATTCAATTCGTTATTGCGCTCCTGAAACGATTAGCGGGTTCATTATTCAAATAATGAAATCATTAATGTAATCCTGAGGGGTACGCTTCACTTAGTTTGACCGTAAAGGATAGCTGGCGGAAAGTCTTCCCCGTTAACAGCAATAACCAAACACCGTTTTGAAAGCGACGCGCAAGCGCAGAATCATAAGCTTAATGCTACTAGATTTAATCATGTCGACATGATTCCACAACATAGTGTGAGCTATTCCCTTTTTCTCCAAGGTTCTAAGTAACTGGCAACGATTCCGTGACGAGCAGTTGATATTATTGAATTGGCTGTCAAACAAAGAGAAAACCCTAAAGGAGATGGGAAGAACAGATCTTAGTGATGGAGATGAAGTAAAAGACCATTTAGAGAAGCTCAGAGTAAGTGTTATTCATAAGCTGACCTCTTCAGCTGTTTGGCCACACCGAAATTTCGTCAAAACTGGGATCAACATTTAAATTTTTCTGACTGTAACACTGGTGCCACTCGACGTTCTTTTGTTATTATTGTTTTTTTTTGTTGTTGTTTCATCTTTAGGTGCATAGAATTTTTTGCAACGTAAATGCACCCATGTTGACTTCACATTTACATATTCATTTATTTTCTGTCTGTTTCGAAAATTAGGTAATAGAAAAAGAGTTGGATGAACAGGGAATACGTCTGCAGTCCTTACACAAAGCTGGAGAAGATTTGTTAAAGAACGTAGACGCAGGTGATCCGGCCGCAAGGGAAATTAAAACTCAGCTGAAAGACTTTGATGATTGCTGGAATGACATTGCAAAACAAGTTATAAACAGAATTCAACAGGTAAAAAACTACGAAATTTCTCGGGAAGTTCACTGAATTAAGACTGATCTATTTTTTTTCCACGTTTGTCTGTTTTTTATTCTGTGGTGGCTATACCTCGGTCTATCCGTTCTTGGTAAATTGACACGCCAGTCGCTAGCCCTAGACTTTGTTTACTCGCCAGTTTGCAGGTCTGTTTATGCGGAGGGCTCCCACTGTACACTAGGTCTGGCGCATGTCCCGTCTGACAGACGGGACGGGGCATGGATATAGTCATTGATATAGTCATTGCTAGAGCTACCGATCTAAGCTACTTTTTATCTATTCTAGCTTGAAAATTCTCAAAGTAAACTTAAAGAGTTTCATTTGGAAATGGATGCCACAAATGAGTGGATGGATGAAACTGAGCTTCTGCTCAAGTCGTACAAGATTGGAATGGATCCAGAGGAAGCTAGTAGGCTTCAAGAAAAGACAGAGGTTTGTTTTAACTGATCAAAAACATAATTTTTTTATTGAGTAAGTTTCCCATACAAGGCCATATCTGCCATCAGTTTTTCATGAAGTAAATGCGACCTACGGGCTTGCATCCCAACCCTTCATACCTGCTGCGATGTCCGCGAATATTTTTAGCTCCTTAGCATTAACCTTTAAGATACATTCCTGTATTTCCTGTCGTTATAATGTTTTAGCCAGGAGCTTCGCCGTTCGCAATGTTTTTTATTGAGTCAAGGCAAGTAGCTTGAGATCATTGTGATTAAGTTACGATCATGAGATCAAGCTTCGAATCAGGACCCGAACGATGATAGCAGCAAAGTGTTCCACTAGAATGACTCTTCTTCCTTCACGGCCGAAAATATTTTTATCACTAACCCTGCAATTGTCGATCTATAATTGCAGATCAAATGTGAAGAGCGGTCCAGGTTCGCTACTAAAGTTGATCGAATCAACATAATCGGCAAAGATCTGGCTGGAGAAATCGATGAACCATCCCATGATGCTATTCAGGAAGAACTACAGCCATTCAATAACCGTTGGAGTGATGTCTCTAATCAACTTGAGCTTTACAGCGACAAGGGTTACCCACAGCCTGGGAACGAGTGCTGCTTCTTGCGAATTATGAGGAAAAAATTAGGAGTGATACACTGATTTGTTACTAGTTACCAGTTCGTTTCGAAAACAGGGTAAAATATTTATTTACCATTCGTTGTTGATATATACGTAAGAACTGGAAGGGTCCTCGAATCTCAGAGTAACGATTGGTGAAGTAACCAAATCCTTTGAAAAGCCTTTTTATTAAGTGATGGACACTTGTCTTTTAAAAGAACTCAGCTGTTAAAGGAATTTTAAATCTAAAACTTTTATGAATTTTACGCTATTTCTGTTGGTAGTAATACTATCCGGCGTTTATAATAACGGTGTTGGAATTGACGCTTTCAAAACATTCATTCTAAGTGGTGTACTACCATAAAGTCAATTATGTGAAGCAGTCCGATGCTTTTACCGTAAAGCTTTTATCGTTAAGAAGGGCACAAATCACATGGCATTAGGTTTTAATTGCGATGAGAGTGCCTTGAAGATTTACGACCTTCTGCCCACGGGAGAACAACGTGTGTAGTTCATTCTATGCTTGCACTGACCGATAGTATTCAACTAATATCAATGAAACACTGTCGGCGTACATTGGCCGTTCAGTATTTGGTACTTAGCGTTTTTTAACGTTTTTTATAATGATGCTTTTTATTTTCTTATGAATTTTTTAATGTCCACGCACGCAGGAACACTGTGAAGACGATTTTAAAGTCTTTAGATCATATTTAAAGCCTGATATTTAAAGTAAATGCTTGACGACTTGAATAAAGTAACTGTTAATTAAGTTGTTATGACGATGTTGTTTTTTTTAACGCGCCAGAAGGATATTGTTGTTAAGTAAGAGGACGAATTTTTCCAGCTTGGCGTGAAAAAATAAAAAATAAGGAGCAGCTCTTCTAAGAAAAGCGGAAGTCTGGTTACTGAACAACACATTTATCTAATTTGCATTATCAAAATTCCTCAGATAAAAAAAAGTTACCAGACTTCTAATTGTTTGGGGACTTATTTGTAAAATTATTTTTTCGATAAACGGCCTCCTCTACCGATTTTAAGTGGGTGATGATCTATGAAACAATTTCGTGTTTAATCCTGGATAACACCTAGGAAATTTTTCCTTTTATAAGGCGAAAAGTTTGACGACACTACGATATTCGATCGCCAAATAAGCATTCAGTTTTCTTAGGAATACGTGGCATCAAAGGCAAGCTCTACATTTTGCTGAAAAGGTGTACCCATATTTCATGGTATTTCAGTGAATATTCAGTGATTCCCATGCGAAATGCCTCCGGTCATTGAACGCTCCACATGACCAAACATGTGATGTGGTCTTGTTAGGTTTTAATCATGTCAGTAAACAGGCCGGAAGACTTTAACCTTCACCTTGATTTCAAATTTGATCTGTGTTCAAATATTTGGTCCGTCATCATCATACTGACGGAAGAGGGTTGTACTTGCCAATCACAACTCGTTCAGATTCTCTTCATTCATTGGCCCCTTGGAGAAGCTGTTTAACCTCTAAGAAAAGATCTCGTTATCATGTTTCCATTGCCAAAAGCCATTGGAAGCACTTGTGACTGGGGCACTTTCCAAAATTATCACGGTCACGTTAGAGGTGACATACAAGTACATCTCGAAAGTTTTTAACAGTCGAATCTTATAAGTTGCCTTGCTGCTATTGAGTTTAAGAAACAGAAGAAGCTGAAGTCATTGTTGACGATGAATGCCCTGCTTTCGTTAGGTGAGTTTTACTTTTGGAGCATATCCAGATTTATGCTCAATAGCGGATTTTCACTTCTCGATGATATCTTATGTAATTGCCTTCATCATGCAGTTAACGTTCAATTGTTTCCACACTCTAAAGTAAAAACGGTTTAACTAGGCTGCTGCATTGTTGCCAAGCTTGTCACAGGGAAAAATTAGGTTCTTACTCAAACAACTCCTAAATTACTTGTGACCATTTCCTAGAAAAAGAAAAGTGACGATCGAAGCAAATATCGGTAGTTCCAAGAAGGGAGTCTCTACTCCTGTGACCGCAAAATTCATATCTATCGTTTGAAGCTTTTCAAATTTCAACTCGATCAAACTTAAAGACTATTATTTTTTTCGCTGATGGAGTTTGTTTCTAGTTTCTAGAGGGCATTTTTTACAGCCTTGAGTCCAACGCTAAATTGGAATTGAAAATGGAAACATCTTTGCGGAAGTGACGATCCTATCTTCGAGTTATACTAATATAATGTAGTACATATTTAGATGATTCACTTTCATTTTGCATCATTTTTCTACTCTTAGTCCTCGCTCTGGTTACAGTTCAGGGATCATCCCTTCCTGCGTATTTTGTTCCAGTACTTTTTACCTCTTATGAAATTCAAGTCCTACGCGGAGAATCAACAAGAACTTACCATGCAGCCCTCTGTGGTGGTTGCACCTTTGATGGGTTGACAGCTGTAGTTCAAGTAGACTTGTTAAGCAATCCATGGGATATCGATTTGGGAGACTATGTGACTATTTCTGTCGAAGATGAAAATGGAAATGTCATTGCCACTAATTTTGATGGTAGCAAGATGCCTGTGCCAGACTTTAACTTTACCTACTCCGCCAAGTAAGAGTTTCTTGTTTGAATTTCAAACCGTTTCTCTATCTGAAGTGACTTATCTAGTGAGATATCTCTTGGCTCTTTTCACTTTACTCTTGGCATTGTGTGGGGTTATGATGTTGTTGGGAATTAAAAAGCTTCATGCAGCAGGGAAGAGTAATTTAAAGTCATTTACCTTCGGATGTCAATGTCAAGCTTTATAAAATCATATTAAGAAAAGTATATCATGATTTGTGTCCTAACTTACTAAATCATCCTTGGCTTTTCAAAAAATAGTAGGATCCTTTACAAAATAATTAGTGGTAATGAAACTTTTTATATCACTTCTCTGAACTTGTTTTTGGAGCCAATTGTGTAACTTCTTTGCCCATAAGGATTAAAAGGAAACAATGTGGTCATAACGAGAAGAACTAGTAATTATGTAGAAAGGCTGATAGTTTCTAAAGAAACTGTTTGGGGTTGCGTCGGTGGGGGTAACGAAATCATTTAAATATATCAACAAAGTTGAAATGGTAAATTGGCCACCGTTACGATTATAAAAGCTGACGTTTCGAACGTTAGCCCTTCGTCGAAGCGAAGGGCTAACGCTCGACGAAGGGCTAACGCTCGACGAAGGGCTAACGCTCGACGAAGGGCTAACGCTCGACGAAGGGCTAACGCTCGACGAAGGGCTAACGCTCGAAACGTCAGCTTTTATAATCGTAACGGTGGCCAATTTACCATTTCAACTTTGTTGATATATTTAAATTACTCAGTAATTATGTATATATGAACATCAACGTTAACCTTGCTTCACCTTCATGATGTCGACAATACTGTAAAATCAAATTATGCCACATTTTACGGTAGTTTACCAAACAGAACAAGGACTGAATCAAGTTCAATTGCATCCTCCTTTGCCGTGATGACTGAATAATCACTTTTATTTTAGGTATAAAGACTTGTTTCTTCAAGTCAAAACAGGACCGGCCCCACTGTTTACATTCACATTAGGCGTTTTGTTTGATTCCAAAGCCCGGGTGTATGTGCCAAATCATTGCGTTCCCAGATGGCAGATGACAACTTCGGAGCACGCGGTGTCGCAGAAGTACAAGCAAGGAAATGATACAAGTTTGTTAAGCTATTTCCTTTCACTTATTATTCTTTATAGCTTTTATTCTTTCATTGTCTATTTTGTTGTAACAATATTTTTCTTTCAAGTTAATTTTTTCTCCGAATCTTTTAATTTTTATCCGCCTTTTGAACAACTTTTTTGCGACTTCTGCATAGTTGGGCCAGTACCTACTTCTTGTATATACATATCTTTTTGTTTATTTTTGTTTTTGTTAGTTGCTGTGCTTACCTCTTAGATCTTACCGGATTCACCTGGCATTTTCCACATATTGTGGACTTTTTACTCGGAGTATTGGTCCTTTACCTCAAATTTAAAAGTAGAAATGACAACATTTTTATAGCAATAAAAGAAAATAATAATTAAAACGAATATAATTATAACTGTACAGTGTAACGGTGATAAGCACAAATATGGAAGACACAAACAATAACAATGACGATGTCGCGTTCCCGATGCCGCAGACACGTGGTGTTGTGTACCGGAGTTCGCCAGTATAACCACAGTGTTTAACTTCAGACAAGTAGCAGCATCAAACTCTTTATTCACTTAAGCTGGCAGTCTTTGTACAGCACAGGCGGTAAAAACTATAGAACGGATACATGAAGCTTCGATATAAGGAAAACCGAAAAACTTCGAAACTAGAAATGATAAAAATGAGGAATATTACAAGCGTAACTTACATCGGATCTTGACTTCGGGGTAGAAGAACTCCTAAACTCCGTTCGGCTCCGAAATGGTTTCGCTACAGTGAATCCTCGCAACTGGACTACTTGCTAATAGAAGGCGAATTTAGATCTTACACTTTGACATAGGGGAAATAGAAATGAACAGTGCTTTGTGTAGCTAGCTTCGAGCGGATATTCGCTAGTCACGGAATAGAAATCAAACAAAGCGCGCTAACAAATTTAATAGAAAGTCATTGAAAGTTTCTTAGTGTCTTTGTGCTAAAAACGGAAGAGTTACATAAGTAAAAAAGATTAGAGTTCGTATCCGTAAACGTGACAGACGATGACGATGACGATGACGATGACGGTGAAGTAACAATGATGATAAGTAGGAAAGTAGCTGAAAGCTATCGCATGAAGTAGTATAATGGTTGTATAACTCATGGGATACTAAGCAACTCTATTTCTTCTCACTTAGCTGAACTTTACCAAGTTTTCAAAACCTCAACGACCCAGAAAGTTTCAACTCACGAATTCAAGTTGTTCCAGCTTGAATACTGCTTCGTCAAACCAGGAAGCTACAACATCATCATCACTGTCATCAATGAGAATCTATGGCCAGGGTTTGCCACCTATGGCTGCACAATGACTTACATAAAGCAATATGGAAAGTGTGGCGTGCTGACCCCATACAAAGATATATCTGGATTGCCCGTGAATGTTGTGCAGATAAATATAAACGAACCAGCTGACTATGGGCCAATACAAGTCCTTGTGTTGGGTGAAGGGCAATACAACCAAACTAACAATTTCACAATTGCTGCTCGTTTCCTTCAGCTACCATGATCCACAGAGAAGACAGCTCAGGAAGAGGCGGCTTTTATCAACATTTAATCTCATAGCCATAATCGCCATAATTTCCTCAGTTGTTTTCCAAAAAGCAATAGTCCTTTTCTTGTGCGCCAGTGACAATTAACTATATCTGGAGTTATGATACGGGATACTACATCACAGTGACTGTTAAAGATACTGATGGCAATGTCATCGCTAATAATCTTGATGTCAGCGGTATACCAGTACCGGACTTCAACTTCACTTACGTCGCCAAGTAAGTTTTGTGCCATGACTGGAGTTTTAATTACCAGTCAAGACATAGTTCTTCGTGCGTTATTTTATCCACAGATCAAAATGTGATATATTCATAATAACAATAAAAAAACAATTTTAATGCGTCATACGCTTAGTGTTACATAATGAAATGACACTAGCTAAGTTAGAATCAAATTTAAAAGTAAGTACCATAACATATGAATAAAAATTTTAAAATCTAATAGTTTAAGTCAGGATCATAAAACACAATCCAGAATAGCAAGTAATGCAAGGAAGTAGAAACGGTAATCATATGTACAAACAGTAATATAATAATAACTTAAAAGTTAGGTTAGGAGGCCCAAACGGTCAGTTTTCTTAATCCTGTTTTTGAAGCACAGCTTATATATGATCAGATTCCTTCGCGAAAATTAACTTACAGAAACTTACCTAACTCCTATAGCTAACTAGTGGCTTCGTAGCCAGTTCGGTGGTAGTGTCGAAGTTGTATCTGAAATGCGGCCAGAAATATTTCGATCTTTTTAAATCTGGAAAGACGTCGACATATCAGTCGCTTGTCAAAATGATTTACTTCATACATACTATTGGTGAAATAGTAACCTAACAACCTTGTTTCACTTCAGTTATGAGGCTCATGACTTCATTTCTCATAAATGGCTCATCCAACCTGACTGACAAGTTTTTTCCTCTTGTGCGAAAATTTTAAAGTGCTTGACTATTTCTCTATTTCGCTGTGACGAAGGGCTAACGCTCAAAACGTAAGCTTTTTAACTCCTTACGTTGGCCCATTTCAGTACAGTTTCAACTTAGTAAAAAAAACAAAAACAAAAGAAACCCAGATATTTCTCTATTTAGGTACAAAAACTTGTTCTTCGAAGTTGTAACAGGACCAGCTGCCACCTTTGTATTCACGTTATCCCTAACGTTCGATTACACGGACCGCGTTTATCCTCTGAGCGAATGCACCCATCGATGGCAAATGACGACCTTGGAAAACACTATGTGGCGGAAATACCGAGAGGGAAATAATACAGGTAAATTATATGTGATTCTTAAGTTCATTCACAGATGTCCCCGTAAACCAATACCATAATAGGGACCTTCAGTGGTCAGGATGGCAACGCCGGGATTAATGTCAATTAAAACAAAGAATTTATATTTTTAGTTAGAATTTCACGAATTTCTGGATGTATATGCTTTCTCTTGCGACGCCACACCTAAAATTCAGCATAACGTATGTGAGCTAGCATCGTTGAGTTCGAAATGAAAACTTTGATTTCAGGTAGACTTTCTATGATTTGAGGAGATTTCTTACCTACTGCAGCACCCAACAACACGAATAATAGTTGCTATTTCTTTTGTCACAGCTCTACTTCAGCCGGTTTTCAAAACAGCCATTACTCAGTCAATTGAAACTGAGGAATTTAAATTGTACCGCCTTGACTATTGCTTCGGGGACAACCTTACCTACAAAATCGCCGTTAGCGTGATAACAGAGGATCAAAAGTCAGGATTTGTCTCTTATGGTTGCAAGAAGACGTACATGATAGCACATGGAAGATGTGATGTGCGCACTCCATTTCGTGACATATCCGGAGGCCCCGTAAATCTAGTGGTGATGGACCTGGAGAAACCAGCTGACTATGGACCCGTTCATGTCCTTATAAGTGGTGATGGGCGCCACCATCAAAGTAACCACTTCACCCTTGCAGCCTCGGTGCCGTACTGAGACAATAATAGACCCGTAGACCCGTAAGGAGTGGGGGGGGGGGGGAGGGAAGGGATAGTGGAAAGGTACTTTATGGAGTTCATAGGGTGATCCTCCACCATATTCTTTTATCTAATTTCCTTAACCGAAAAGGGAAAAAAATCTTCCTTTTTTACCTTGATATTCGTCGTTAAGATTTAGTTTACTGAAACTGTGTCGGTTAGTACAATGTTTTCTTATCCTTCATTACGGGATCTGCAACTCTAAGATCTGACAAACGATTTTTTTTTCCGTCGATGTAACTTAACTTAGAACTGCTTTGAAGAAGTATCCCTACCTGCGGAGTGAGCTTCACTGACTACTTGAAAGAGTCAGCTGACTCCTCCCCTCTTGCCGCCATCCTTCCCCCCCCCCCCCCGTTAGGAGAAAAGCAGAGCTGATACTTGTCTATTTGTGGCTCATATCGTGGTGTTAAATTTGGTTTTTATAGAGAGGTCGAAGGCCTCCAAGCTTATGAGCAGAATTTTTTCGAACAAACAGCAATGATTTTGCATAACAAGTTAATGCTAAGATAGTTATTCCAAGCTGAGCTTTGTAAGTTATTATCCAGGGACCGTAATGAATTTGTTAGCGTCATGCAATTAATTAAAAGCATGATGCGTTAACTCTCCATGGTACATGAGATAATTTCAATAAAGCCAGAATCATTAAAACATAGATCTCGCCTCATTTTTTTTACGTAACGTCAAGGATAACGGTTTTTCTTGAGATCTCTCCGCGCTATGAAAGCAGGGAAGGTGCAATAACCGATGTAATGTTTATCATCATGCTCAGTGTGACCTTCCATATCCACTCGGGGATTTTCCAATAAGCCAGTTATAAATATTATTTTTGAATTCATAGACTCATCCTGTTTTTCTCGGAAAAACAGGAAAAAAAAATAGCAGTTTAGAATAATGCCTGCGTGCTGGAATGTAGGTTAAAGGTTATCAGTCATCTTCGGGTAGCTGTCTGTCTAACCGACTTGCTTCCGTCCATAACTTCTGTTTTTAACAGTTTTATCTGAAATTTTTCTGTAGCTTCGCTCGTAGGTGATGTGATCACCATATTTGAAAATTCAAGTTCTATTCCTTACAAAAAAAGTGCGAGTTTCGTGTTTGCGTGACGTATACTGTTTGTAGAAAACCGGTCCAGCGTGACAGTACCACGAGTTTTATAGGTTACAAGTTGTTTTAGTTTATTCATCCCACTTGTGTATTGTGCGCGAAATCCAGTTGAGGTGGGAATAAAATCTCCAGTTAACACAACAAGAGCTTTAGGTTGTTTCAATACCAACGTATCAAGGTTTTTTTGTATATGGTCACGAAGAATAACATTCTCAGGTTCGCGGTTGGTGGTCGGGTGATAGATAACATCTAAAACAATAGATGTTATTTGTCTTGGTAAACTATAAGGTCTCATTGAGATCCCCAACGATTCCACATCCTCCTGATCGCAGGACCGTTATAATTTACACGGTATTTTCTGGTCTAAATAGATACACATTCCACCTTCTGTGGTATTAGTACAGTCCCTGTGAAATAGATGAATTATTCAGGAATAGCAACGCACGAATTTGGGATATCAGCAGACATGCAGCCAAGTCTCCGTTATACAAATATACCGTCATACCTTTTCAGATCAGGCGGTTCTGAAAAGAACTAGGGTGGCTCTGAAAAGAGCCCTTGTGGTGGTTCTGAAAGAACCTTTTCTTATACGGCCTCCGTCAAATGACCACGAAACGAATCCAACACGAGCAGAGCTTTTTGGTCTGAAGTGTAGCGAAGATTGCCTAGAACCCAATCCTTTATTCCTATGAATTAAAAAGTGTTGAGGAGTTCTACCACTCAAATGGTAGATGGCAAATTAACAAGAGGTACTGAGACTCTGTAATTTTCTTCTTTATTCTCTCTCTTTTTCCACTGCTTATTTCTACTACTTTCAGCAAGGAGTGCTCCAGTATTAAATACAAAAATCACAGACATGTTTGGGTTAGCTAACCGTGGGAACTTCCAAAACAGGATGTTCAGTGTGGGTAAAACTCAAGGTCAGTTTTACCAACTCAAACATGACCACCTAGCAAACTAGTTATCTTCAACCATAACAAGGGATTAAAATGTCTAGCACGGTAAGTGCTGAGCCAAGTTCAAGCACACACTAAAAATAAATCATCAAAACTATAGATTCATCAAAATAGCACGTAGGGGCGAAAAGGCGAGACTTAATAAAACAAAAGGTAAAGTAAAAAGAATGCTTGAAATATCGAGCCTCGAAAACGCTCTACACCAAAAGGAATACTGCTTTTAGAACACTAACCAACTTCCATAGAAAGTAAACAAACGGAAGTTTGCACACTTTCTTGACAGCAAGAGCTCGGTAACATGATATCCATGACAACGAAACATCGTTTGAACCACGTTTCAAATTCCTAGAATTGTTATGTCGCTCGCTCAAAGCGTTCCGTCTCTGAATAAACAATGAGAATAATAAGTTCCGTTTCTGAATAAACAACCGAGAAACTACGGTATCTAACTTTTATTCCGTTAAAGGGGGTTGAAGTAACAAGTTTTATCAACAATTCAGCTCGTCATTAGCAGTGATTCCCGATTGGAAGCTAAACCAGAGCCACGCAGAAATCTTTTCGCATCTATGCAAACTTTCTCAGTCAAATGATGGTCATAAGATTCAGTCATGCTGTCTCGAGGTTAAAGAGTTAATCCCTTACGTTAATCATGCATAGAATATTGCAAAGAAACCTTTATATTTAGTCTTTATGAAATGAATGCATAATTAATGTTGGGGTTATATGCAACTCTTAAAAGGCGATTTGTTTTCGGAATATGATTTTTTTCTGAGCTTAGCAGAAATGTTTATCAGACTGAAATTTTTCTTCTTTTGGTTTAGCCAAGAGAATAACATTCTGCGGATGCTAAATCAATGAATGTTTTCGATGGATCGAGCATATTTTATTTATGATTCCAAGAATTGGGCTCTGCCCCTTTTCCGCGGCAGACTACTTCGTTGGAACTTGCATTTCTATTGGCCCCCTAAGAAAGTTGCTTTTGTAAGTATTGTTTTCAGAGCCAATAAAAACGTTTCCTTGCCATTTCGTGACATCACCACCTCTTACAGCTGTCTCGGTCTCGGCAAAAGCTCAATTCCACTGTGCCATCGCAGCGACACGACAACTACTCATTGCTTTTGAGGTATTAAGTCCAAAATGTTTGCCTTGCTTCTTTTCGGTGAGTTTTATAACGTATGCACACAAATTATCGCTGAATGTTGACTGGAATTTTCATTTGTACTTTGCATCATATTTATCGCTGAATGTTGACTGGAATTTTCATTTGTACTTTGCTCGTGCACGCTCACACGCGCTATTTATAGGGACTTTAAACAAACCACGACTGTGACTGCAACGAGGACGTGGGAAAACAAATCTAATTGGCAAAACAATAATTCAGCACATGCATTTTAAAATGTTGTAAATTTCTTAGCCGTCCTTTGCAAGAAAACAACGTGAAATAACCAAAAATTGCGCCGTCTGCGAACCGAAACCGCGACAGCAAATTATTTTAATTATTTTAACTAGGTTTGTGCGTTATGTTGAGGTTGAGGTGTGGTGCCGTATAAGACGGTAAACACATGCAGCCATTTTCGAAATTCTAGTTAAGAGTAGCAATTCCTTTTTAAATCGATGTCTTCTTTAGCGTTGCCGTCCTGACATCTTAAGGTCCTTATCAATTAAACTTTGTTTAAATTCTTAAATTACGGTTTAGATCATCGTTCGTTTGTGTTAATCTCTGCCTGAAACAAATCCCCTCCCATTAAACTTGAAATAAAATGCATTTCTTTTCAAAGCATGTTCAAATTCTTATAGTTTATCTCGCCAATCAGACAGTTCGAACATCTGTTTGCAACGACCAAAACCGAAAGCGGAAATATGCAGATTTCTGTCTAATTTAATTTAATTTAATTTAATTTAATTAATTTAATTTAATTTAATTTATTTAATTTAATTTAATTTAATTTAATTTAGTCCATTTTCACTGCATTAATTTTGCAGTGGGGAAGGACTAGAAAGGAACATAGGAACCATTCGTGCTAGTCCACCCTCCCACCCATCCCACCCCAGGGGAGGACATCCATCACACAGTAATCTCGTGTGTGGGAAATTAACGTCTCCTACCCCAACCCTGCAGGAGACGGGACCTCCATTTATTCGTCCCTATCCGAGAAGACTAGAATATCTAACCATTTCTTGATGTTATAGAAAGGCAGCAAATTCTTCTCAATTATTTTAAGACCCTGAGTGTTGGTCCGGCCGGGGCTCGAACCCTCGACCTCCCGCACAACAGTCCAGCGCTCTATCCTATTGAGCTAACCGGGAGGCGGTCTAGTCACGCAAATTCCGCGAAACAGGACTAAAAGTACTTAAAAGCAAGAAGAGTGTTACCTAAAACAGAGCTAGTCCTAATGGCGAAGGTTCTAGCTTATCGCTTAAGGTTTCATGCTTAGCATCATGATTCACAATTTTGCATTTCTATTGTTCAAAATCCACGGGCTTAAAGTGTCCCTTTCTTGACCACTAGGTATTTGAACAACCATGTAATATAGGTGTCAAGTTTCATGATGTTGCAATACTGGCCCATAATGTTGCAATTCTGGCCCATAATGGTTTGCATGATACGTTTTCTATTGTCCGCTCGCACAGACAGCTGGTAAATTATGATCTTAAATGAGAAACAAATAGTTTCATTCAATTTTTACGTATAAATTTATTTACCATTATTCACTTTTCATAATTTTTAGGCGCTTTTTTAACCACTGCCCAAGGGTCATCTTTCAGGATGATCGAGTTAGAGGATGGGCTGCCGCTTGCCCCAATCCCCATTCCAGTAGAAGTACAGTTTATCACACAGAATGACCAGCAATTTCCTGGCAAGAAGAACGTCTCCTACCATGCGGCTCTCTGTGGAGGATGCAGTTTTGACGGCTTAAATGCTCGCTTTGCAGTAAACTTGGCAAACAATCCTTGGGACAAGGATTCGGGAGATTACATCACCGTTTATGTGAGAGCATCGGATCCAACTGGCCAGGTTATTGCCACAAATCTAATAAATGAGGATACAGCTGTGCCTGACTTCAACTTCACATATTCAGCTAAGTATGTACAACCCCTCACGTAACTACCTGTGCCGTGTGTGTGTGTATGTGTGTGTGCGTGTGATGGATGGATGGATGTATGGAGAGATAGTTAAATAAACTGATTGAATAGTTTGTTAATAAAATGTTTTCAAAACTGAAGCTAATCTTCAAACATGAGTTTAGAAATCCATTTCGCTTTTGTTTGACCATTGATTTTTGATAGCTCAATTGAAAAGGGTACAAATAGGAATTTCCAACCCTCTTCACTTGACTGGTTGTACATCTTTTGATACATGTAGACCAAGCTATGTGGAATGTGTTCCAATTCAGAAACCAACTTTCATGAATGACTAATGTAAGCAGATAAACAAATCTTTTACCTTCCTTAACCTTTTGTTTTCTTCCCGTTCTTGGAAATCATTTGAAGAGCTCTGAAGTTTTCCTTTCCTTGCTTTGTTTTTGTTTTTTCAGGTACAAAGATTTGTTTTTTGACGTCGTTACAGGCCCTGCTCCTGCCTTTACGTTCACCCTCTCTCTGACATTTGATTACAAAGACAGAGTGTATCTCCCTCTTCCCTGCGTTCCCCGTTGGCAAATGACTGATGAAGAATATGCTGTAGCGAAGAATTACAGGAGGAAAGGTGTAGAAAGCGGTGAGTAGATTTTGCACCATAATTTTATTTCATTGAGAACTTCCTTATCATTAAATAGTGCCCCCACTGAGCCTACGATAACCTGTTGCTATTTTGAATGCTAGAGAGAGCCCTGAGAATTAGCTGAGTTGCATAAGACTTACGAAGTACAAGTACCTCAAGCTCCTAATGCGAATTAAAGAATGCGCATGCTACAAAGCCTCATTAGAGATAGCCGTTTTAACTTTTATAAGTGCAATGGCCAGGCTTTTCGAAACGATTTAAAAACGCAAATTTTTTTTCCCGGCGCAAGATTATATGCCTAAAGAAAGTTTTAAGTCATTTCTTATTTTTATCATCCCTTAGCCGGTAACCTGGTCCCAATTTTCATAAGCTCCTCCATTCAAAGCGTCCAAACAAGACGGCACAAGTTGTACACTCTTGACTATTGTTTTGGTCCCGAACACCACTACAACATCACCATCACAGTCATCGCAAACGATCAGCAATCAGGCTTTGCCACATACGCCTGTAAGAAGACGTACAAAAAAGGAAACTGCGACGTTGAAACCCCTTTCAGCGACATATCTGGCGGAGCAGTAAATGTTGTACCCGTGGGACTGGATGGACCGCAGGATTATGGACCGGTACTCGTTCGTGTGCGCGGTGATGGGCGATATGACCTGAACAACAATTTTACTCTCGCTTCATCGTATCCTCGCTGATGACAAGATGAGCTAAACCGTCTTAAAACTTTTGTTAATTTGTAATCAGTTTTTCGTTTTCTTTTCTTTCCCTCCCTTTTTTTGTTTTCTATTTTTTTTTTGTCAGTTTGCTCTGTTTTCGCTTTGATCTCGTTTTAACTGATTTACTGATTAAACATTTTTTCAGTTGTTATTTGAAATATTTCACTTTTAGTAACGCTTTTGAAATAAAGCGAAAAAGGCTAAGAAAAGAATGGTCTTTTGTCTTAAAATGATTAGTGTTCCCCTTGGGGCCAGGTTACCTTCCTTAGCTTTTTCTTTCTCTGGTGCATTCCCTTCGTTGTTCATTTTGCACTCTGTTTGCCTTTTCGTGCGTGCAATAATCAATAAATTACAGGCGTTTCATCTTTGAGACGTTTCTTTGGAGCCTACAAAAGTGTTGAGGGGTTTTACCACTCGCTTGGCAAATTAACAAGAGGTACTGAGACTCTGTAATTTTCTTCTTTATTCTCTCTCTTGTTCCACTGCTTATTTCTACTACTTATTCCTACTACTTATTTCTACTACTTTCAGCAAGGAGTGCTCCAGTATTAAATACAAAAATCACAGACATGTTTGGGTTAGCTAACCGTGGGAACTTCCAAAACAGGATGTTCAGTGTGGGTAAAACTCAAGGTCAGTTTTACCAACTCAAACATGACCACCTAGCAAACTAGTTATCTTCAACCATAACAAGGGATTAAAATGTCTAGCACGGTAAGTGCTGAGCCAAGTTCAAGCACACACTAAAAATAAATCATCAAAACTATAGATTCATCAAAATAGCACGTAGGGGCGAAAAGGCGAGACTTAATAAAACAAAAGCTAAACCTAAAAATGCTTGAAATATCGAGCCTTGAAAACGCTCTACAACAAAAGTTCAAAATGTGTTGATGTTTCCCTTTTTTTTAATCATTTCTTTTATTTTCTTTGTCTTTCTTTCTTTCTTTTTTTTTTTTTTTTTTTTTTTTTTGTTTTTGCTGAAGGCATCCTTTTGCACGTATTTTCCCCGTCATGCATTTTTAGAGAAGGGAGAGCAGGTGACTGCGCATGCTGAGTGACCGTTTTTCGCGTTTTTCTGGTGTAGAGAGGCAAGCACTCTCTCCGCGCGTAGGGTTAGTGATGTACGACTCTCATGCCCGTAGTTGACCCTCCGCTCACTCTGTGTGATCCCCACCCATCTGCAAAACTTTGGATGCGTTCTTTCTTAGCAAAATCTAGCAGCGGCTTGCTAGCAGTTCCTGAGAAAATAATATAAACAAACAAAACAACAAAACGAAGGACAAAAACTTGTTAACATTCTTTTGAAAATCTCGCCTCGTCATAGATCGTAATGCAAATTTACAGCTATGCGAGTTTGCACGGGCAGATCTTTAATGGGTACATTTAAGTACCTTAATCTGGCAAGTATTAACCAATTGACTTTGGTCTCATTTTTAACTCGTGGGTATGCGATAGCGTAGAAACGTGTTACATACCAAGGGGCAGCGAGAATCACGAAGGAGTTTGTGATTGACATAGCAAACTGTTGACATGGAAATTCCTACGGAAACATGTACCCATGACTTAAAAATAAGATAACAGCCGGCTGCCGGAACTTTTAACACACTTTCCAGCGATTTTTTCACCACTGAACCAGAATTTTATCGAAAATATTACGCTTATTAATAGTCCAACTGAAGTAAAAGTCGCTGTCATGATATGATGAACACTACCTTTCAGACAATAAAGCAAGAAATGTTTTAAAAAGCTTTCGGGAGACGTAAAGCGTGCTACAGGGTATTTTTGTTTACAGTATTCAGCGTTCTACGTTCAAGTGTGAAGTATGCAAGTTTGTGTACACACCGTAACATTACCGTGTTTATGTTTCTGTACGTATACATTACCTTTATTCAAGATTTATGTTCCGTCAAATCCCTTTTAATGTCGTTTACAAAGTCTTCCCACTCGTTAAGATAGGTTAGTTTCGAGTTGTTTTTGCGAGAGTCTGGTAACTAGTTTTAGCACCAAGTCGAGGCTGAGGGGAATACAAGAGCAGACTACTTGAGGTTTTTTAGAATGCTGCGGAAATAAAATTTCCAAAATTGAAGAGTTATTCAATTCCAAGATAACATTGCCAGAAGGAAAATTACTTCCCCATTCACTTTCGCTTAAGGATTGGACCCATGACTTCACTGGTATTCCAGACTTCAGGTTTACTGAAGACTGTGCGTACAAAAGTCTT
The DNA here is from genome assembly GCF_964205215.1 of Stylophora pistillata. NCBI lineage: Eukaryota > Metazoa > Cnidaria > Anthozoa > Scleractinia > Pocilloporidae > Stylophora > Stylophora pistillata. Next base: position 2,720,807 of record NC_142526.1, on the reverse strand, counting down.
GAGGGTTTTCGCTTAACTTGTAGACGGTCATGTGGAGAATTTGAATTACCACGATTTAAGCGATGACGAGACAGATCAGCAGAATGGATACTGCAATTTCCAGTTCAGCCATTAGACAGGCCAACGTCGGAAATCCCGTGTAGAATTTCACGGATTCGTCATTTTTCAGTACATCATCCAGAAGTTTTCGTTTCAATGCTGGCTTGTTATTGAGTTCGTTTCGAATTGTTTTGTTATCCGACACACTTTTTATCATATCGTTGATCTGTTTGTGGTCAATGTCTGTTTGACAAGAAACAGATACACATTCCTTTTCTTTGAATGCATTTACTCTATTAAGTTTGTTTTGTAATTGCGTGACATTGCGTTACAGTTGGGCTACGATTTTGCCTTTTGATCAATTTCACTTAGCTGTCTTAGTTGAGGTTCGTTTTCCTTGTCGTCGTCGATCGAGCTGTTAGTTGTGCGTGCCATTGACGTTACGGGATCGATCTGAAAGTTTTTAATATTCTGTTTCTATTTTCGTATAGCTTGCCTCGTATCTTCCTAGCCATTGGTTACTTATATTTTGTACACGTTCTTTAGCGATGTCGCGGCCTCGTGGTAATTTTCTAGGAAATCTAAGTATTATTTTATTGTGATTTCGAGGCAAGCTCATCAGGTACATTTTGGTAGTTCGTTTATTATCGCGTTTATATTGTGTAGCTTAGGTTTCTCTTAGTTATTTTCATTGTATTTCGTTTCTTAGTAGCCACGCGTGTTCTTACACTAGTTGGTCGGGGGACCGACTATATAGCCTGCGTAGCGGCTCTCTGGAGCCTGGCGCGAGAAGGGAAAATGAGGGCATGCGGACAAGGCCGTTGTTGTTGACCATCCGCCCCCAACTAAATTTCAAAAACACGCCTCACAAAATGAACCAATCAGCAATTACCGGAAGTAAAATGCACATCGTTTGCACCAAATTTCCTAAAATTTGCAAGCATAAAACATTCATCTACAAAATTCCTTCCACTATTGGTAGGACAGTGTGATAAAAGGCAGTGATCGATGGACAAGATATTTTGTTTACCTTAATAGTATGTATGCAAATATAAGCCTCTCTCAAAGGCAAATAATTCCATAGTAGGAATTCATTCAAAAAGATATACCTTGTATAGAACGAAAATTTGCGAATAAACAACTCACCTTCGACTAGTCCACGCTTCAATAGTGTGTGATTCATCGATCACAACTGCCGCCATGTTGTCGTGAAACTGCCCTTCTTTCCGCAAAACTTCAAGAAACTCCTTCTCTAGAGCACACTCTGGCGATGAATAGACGATCTGATATGATCCTTGCTTTATGTCTTCTAAAGAAAGCTGCGAGCGTATCGTCCAATGAAATTCTACGTACGCATTTGAACGGGGATAGGCAACAACAACGGCCTTGTCCGCAGGCCCTCATTTTCCCTTCTCGCGCCAGGCTCCAGAGGGCCGCTACACAAAGCTCAGTCACGTGCAATGGGGAATACCGCAGACACGTAATAACGGCGCAACCTTCTTTCCACGATGTCGAAGATGGTGGTTATGTCGACTATGTTAACAAATTAAATGGTGTCATGTTTTCTACGCTCGAACTTACAGACCCACACACCACCGTTCGCGGTAGATCCACTTTAAAAGATAGCGTTTGTAATGAGCGTATATTTCGAAACAGGTCGTTCCGCGAATTCAAAATAGCAAAAGAATCAGATGATTTAGCAAAGGTCTCCCTCGAATCAAACCTGAGAAATCAATTGAGTTAAATATGGACAGAGTGACAGAAGAACATTTGCTGATAAAACCAAGGTGCCTCGTGATCAAACTCTAGGAAACGAAAACAAAGATGCCATGCTGGACTTTCATCAGAGTGAGGATAAACGCATTTGTTATACTTATGTGAGCTTTATCGTAATAAGCTTACATTTGTTGCTTTTGCTTAAACAGAGTACATTATCAGCTGTTATTTTTCTATTTGTTCCCGATCAGTTTTGTTGCTTTTGTGCGTATATTACATCCGCATATTGTTTCGCAGGAATGTCTGTTTGGTACCAAACAACGTGGTGTTGGATATGATGATTTATTATCCAACTACACTTCGTAGAGTACAAATAACGCCATAGACGAGTAAAAATATCACGCGGTACTTGTACTCTAGAGTAACGGTTAAACAGGTTTTCTCGCACGCGCAAGCAAAGAATTGGATTGTTGTTACGAAAAAAAAAATTGGCGGACAATTTGAATTATATTTCCGGCGACGACGAGTAAGAATGGCTGGCAAATGTAAATCCAAGTTTGTTAGATGAATTAAACGAAGAAAAACAGCCAGACGACCAGGAAATTTCTTCATTTATTGAAGAAAATAGAAACAGCAAAACGACAACGCGCCAATAGGCCATTTTACAGTTGTGTACTTAGTTGCCAAGCCTTTGATTCAGAGTGAGGCTGAAGTTGACCTTGTTGTGATAGAGACCTTTATCTACTTAGCATGTATTCAAATTAAGTAGGAGCGACTGCAGAATACCCTGCCACTCATTTACATGTTATTGAATGAGGTATTCAACTTTCACTTACCAGAGAGCCGTCTCTCCCCAAGGAAAATGACTTCTGCGGAAAATCGTAAACGCAAGATGTTAGAATTGAAAAATAGCGCGCCGGACGAAAAAACTACTCAATTACCTGCAACTACACTAAACAAATTGTGACGGAAGATATCGAGAAGCAAGAAAGGAAACTAAAACTGACTGAAAATGAAAGTCCAACACTAACCATTATCGTTCTTCTCCATGACCAACCTCATGGAAGCGTGAGAAAGTGCGCCTGCGCCTCCTAGTATCTCCGGAATTGCGGTAACTTTGGCCAAAGGGCGGGAAAAACCCCGCCAATCACGAATGATAATTTTCACATTTAAAAATAATAATAATAATAATAATAATAATAATAATAAAATTTAAAAAATTAATAAAATAAAATAAAATTACAAAAAAAAATGACATTAAATAAAATCCCGTTACGCGGTTTCTCGTTACGTCGTTACGCCATTACTCGTTACGCCATTGTGCGTTTTACTAACAACCCGTTGTGTGTACAAAAAAAGTGATGTTGCAAAAGAAATAACATAATTATGCAAAAGAATTCAGGTCTCGTCATGCGATGTTTGGTAATCGTTGTAAGATTAACTATGGTGATCGAGTGCCATGTGCGAAGACGATTCCATCGTGATCCTACTCTAACAATCAAGGCACCATATAGTCAGTGATATTATGTACTTTGGTGAAAATACTGGAAAACAATGCATGTGTTGCTATGAGTTGGACTGCTTTGATTTATCATAAGATAAAAGGAATACATACCAGTTGTGACCTGGTACAAATTTTGGAGAGGGTAATCAATTGCATTCAATACTGTCACAATGTACAGGGCAGATGTATTTAATGCAAACAGAATCACCGTCGATGATTGCTTTGTCTGAGAAAAATTACCAGCTTACTTATAGTGAAAGGTACACTGGTAATCTACATCATTGGGATTTAATAATTGAGGGATATCAGTAAAGTATGTCTATAGACAGGGCTTTTGAATCACTCTTGTCACAAAATTACTCTTTCCAATTATAGTTAATGGGAAAGGTGTGGAAACCGTAATGTCTGCAAAACTCCTTGGATTCACCATAAGTGATGACCTGTCATGGAAAGAGCATGTTAGTGAGGTTATAAACAAGGCCTCTAAACGTTTGTATTGTTTGGTGCAGCTTAAGAGGGCGAGACTCCCGACAAGTGAATTAGTCTTATTCTATTGCACTTCCATTCGATCTGTACTTAGTTATACGGTACCGGCTTTCTATTACTCGCTGCCATTGTATCTCAAGACGGAACTGGAGCGTGTCCAGAAAAGGACGCTGGCCATTATTTTCCCGGGGATAGACTACAGCGATGCTTTAGTCAGTACTAAACTACCAAGCATTGAACGTTACAATGAAAATATTTGTAAGAAGACCTTTAATTCTATTTTAAATGATAAGAGTAACCGGTTAAGAAATCTTTTACCCTCAGCCCATAAGTCGTCTTACCATCTAAGACGATGCAGGCGTTTTGAAACACCAAGGTGGAAAACAAATAGGTTCAGGGACACATTTTTAATGAAATCTTGTATTGAGCATGATATTATATAAATATAGCTTTATCAATAGGTTTCATCATTTTACAGTATTCAATTTCACTTTTAAGCTTATTATTATTCTTACATTAGTCATACTATTAGATATTCTGTTACAATTTTTGTAAATACGCAATTCAGCCCCTTAGAGGGCTGCCATGTATGTATTTATTTGTGAGATAAACCTTCTGAAATAAACCTTCTCTGACACTCCCTCAGTGACAATTATGAACTCAGAGGAGTGCAGATTAGTACTTATGAAAAAATTGGCGAGAACAGTTTGAGAGAAGAACGTATCTGCTCTTGTAAACAATGCTCTTCAGTAGGGCTTTATGCATGTGTTAGTCAGTAGCAAAGGCTTGTAGTTATTGGAATTCCAGAACTTTATGTTGCATAGCTGACCAAGGAATTAAATTCTATCGTAACATGGGCATCAACAGGCTTCTAAAAAGGGCAGATTTATACACGAGTTGAGATATCAGTTCAACTTAAAGCTTAAAGCCTGTAACCCGACTTACGATCTTAGATCGTCCTGTTCCTCTCAATTTAATGATTTCGGTTTACGAGACAATATATTCCCCTCAGTCTCGACTTGGTGCTGTAAAAAGTTACCAGACTTTCCCGCACATACGATTCGAAACTTGCCTTAGTCGGTGCTTGACAGTACGGATTTTCCATGACCGTGAATGAAGAAGCGCGACAGTTTGTCTAGACGAAGTTGCATGTTTCATGCTTGAACAAACATCGAAAACTTGAGCCGTTCATTACGCTTTGTTAGAAAGGGAATTGCCACAACGAAACATATTGATTAAAATAAAGAATTTGATGCTGAAATCACGGCAATTTAATCATGTTGAGCGTTGAAGACATGTACTGATTGCTCATTTATTGTTGACAGCCGAAAAAAAAAAAAGCCTTCACAAAAGCCTTCAAATTTTCGCTAAAAGCTGATAAATTATTTTGAACCCTGGTGAGCAATACATAGTTTTATTTCAAGGCAGCTGCTTTGATCAAATGTTGTTTCTGGAGTGTATTTATTATGCATGTACCTATCTTAATTGAGCACTTTGTACTTAGTTTAGTAAATGTACTACCCTCAGTGATCCTACTGTACTGGAAATACCTGCATGCTTTAAATTACTATAAGTCAGTAAACTCTTATACTTCTGTATGTTTAACGTGTTTGTTATTAAAGTTCAGTTAGCCTTTGGTAACAGAGTAACAGTCTCTTTGTGTCTGAATGACGACACTACAGTTTCCCTATTTTTGGATGGAAAGGCTACTTACTCCGTACAAGAATTTCGTTTCGAGCTTATTTTTGCAAGAAATTCTTTTTCAGAACTCACCCAGCCTCCCTCTAGAACGAAACGTGGTCGTTCGATCATACTCAGATTTAAAATTTGATGTTCACAGAGAAGCCAGCTGCCCACACCCATGCACCACCCTAGGGGAGCAGTTTTTATCACATACTCAAGTACTGTAATTTCTATACTCGCAATGCTATGGTTTTTTTAACACCTTAGTTTACTGATAGCAGCTTTACACGTATATATCTCTTTGATACTTTATCCACGAGTTCAAGCGATCGTTTCTCCACCCTTGAGCACCCACAGTGATTAATATGTATATGTGCACCATCCTTCGCAGTAAAGCACCATTTAAGCAGTAGTAAAAATCAGACCTGAAAAAAATTCAGGCCTGTACGGGATTCGAACCACTGACCTCTGCGATACTAGTGCAGCGCTCTACCAATTGAGCTAACAAGCCAGCTGGGAGCAGGCCATCAAATTAATTCGACATAAACCCGTAGATGATAAATCAAACAACAAACATATGAAATACATATATATGATCGTATATAGGATCATATATAGATATGATATATACATATATAGGATCGTGCACATATACGCTCCCAGTTGGCTTGTTAGCTCAATTGGTAGAGCATTGCACTAGTATCGCAGAGGTCAGTGGTTCGAATCCCGTACAGGCCTGAATTTTTTTTTTTTTTTTCAGGTCTGATTTTCACTATTGCTTAAACAGTGCTTTACTGCGAAGGATCGTGCACATATACGTTTCATAACCGCATTTCATATATATGTATTTCATATGTTTGTTGTTTGATTTATCATCTACGGGTTTATGTCGAATTAATTTGATGGCCTGCACCCAGTTGGCTTGTTAGCTCAATTGGTAGAGCGCTGCACTAGTATCGCAGAGGTCAGTGGTTCGAATCCCGTACAAGCCTAAATTTTTTTCAGGTCTGATTTTCACTATTGCTTAAAGTGCACCTAAACCCAAAAAAAAATTTTTTGGGTTGACGAAGTAAGCTTATTTTTTGGAGTATTTCTGCGCAAAAATTTTTTTTATTTGCTCAAATCTTCAATTTTCTATGCCCAGTCAAAATACGGAAAATCGGCCGCCATCTTGCCCCACGACCGAGTTTAAAGAGGAATGGCTCTAGTGGGTAATGTGACGTCAAATCGAGAACACGAAAGTCTGCATTTCACACATTTTCACTTGTTTGGGAAGGTTGTAGTCGATAATTGTCCGAAAATATGCCGACTAAGTGTGTTGTAGAAGGATGTAGCAACGTGCGAAATTTGCAAGAGGGTATCGCGCTTCATACATTCTTCATACAACACACCTAGTCGGCATATTTCGGACAATATCGACGACAATCTTCCCAAACAAGTGAAAATGTGTGAGATGCAGACTTTCGTGTTCTCGATTTGACGTCACATTACCCGCTAGAGCCATTCTTCTTTAAACTCGGTCGTGGGGCAAGATGGCGGCCGATTTTCCGTATTTTGACTGAGCATAGAAAATTAAAGATTTGAGCAAATTAAAAAATTTTTGCACAGAAATACTCCAAAAAATAAGCTTATTTCGTTAAGCGAAAAAAAAATTTTGGGTTTAGGTGCACTTTAAATAGTGCTTTACTGCGAAGGATCGTGCACATATACGTTTCATAACCGCAGTTCATATATATGTATTTCATATGTTTGTTGAGTGATTAATATGTAGCTTCTCACTATTATTTCCACAAATTATCCAACAAACCGGGAATGAGATTATTCAAACTGATCAGGTAGAAGTAATTTTTTTGATCTAACATTACATTCTTGTAACTATTTTACAAGGAAATGTGTAGTAGTTAGAGGGGAGAATTAACAAACCGATCTCGAAATATTTTTCAGAGAAATAGTAGGTTTCATTTTTATATCAATTCTAACTGTGTAAACATATGAGATTTAGATTGCGGTGCTTCAAAAAGGAGAAAATTAATAAGCAGGTGAATCAACAAAACATGGATAGATTACATGATAGATTCCAAAAGGTGACAAAAGCTGGGCAGTTGGGGCTTTAAAAGGAAGACACCTAGAGTTATACAATATACACATAGCCCTATAAACAATATTATGAAAATGGTGAAAATTTCGTCAATTTTCATAGCATATTGAGTGCATTGCAATAACATGATTTTTCCCATTTATCTATGACAACTTTGTGGTATTGGATTAAAAGGTTTCAATTTCAGACTGAATGTATAATTAAAGAAACACAAATGCTGAATTGTACATGCTGATATCATTCAATGTATCAATCCATGCACAAGAGGAGAGACTCCAAAATTTTCATGCTGCTGTAAAGTTCAAGTTACAAAATTTAAACCAATGCAAAAAAATATATAGATAATTATATCATTCTGCATTGTATATCTATTCTAATTCCTTGACAGTTTAATGCAAAAAAATCTCAATGCAGAGAGAAATTATAACATATTGTTCAATTTTGTCAAAGGTTCAAATGTTTGATTTCCTATATGCTGATACAAAAACCAAATAAAAATGAAATTCAAGCCTATGATTTATTTGCACGGAAACATTAATAATTGCATTCCAAAAAATAATTAAGCAGAGTGCGCAGTGTAAGTAACTGGTCCCTTTGATAATTCAAGGCCTGTATTTTTCCTGTCAATCAGAGAGAATCTGTCCAATTGCATAGACACAATCATTTCCATGTTGTAGTAATCTAGACAGTTTTCTCAAATGGTTGTTCTTTAACAGCTGTTTTAAGTCACACTTAAAGATTTCTTCAATTCTCTCCATGATAAATTGCAATCGGCTCATGTGTTTCTTTACACATTTAGATGTAGATTTTGACAAAATGGCCATTTTTGCTGCACCTTCAAGAGTCAAATGGGAATAAAACTTGAATTCAGCCGCACTCCTCAGTACATTTTTGTAGCCACCCTGCAGAATCTTTTCCACCACTCCATCAAATGAGAAGACAGGTGAGCTATTAAGACTTTCATGGGATTTTACAATCTTCTCAAAATTCCGCAGCCGCTGTCTTTGATGGAACATAACCTTGCTCGATTGTCCCATTTTGTTGCTAAGATATATAGAAAAGTATTCTTCAAAATGAGTGCTGCTTGAGCTGACAAGATCTAAATCCACTTCCTTTGACTGCACTTTTTGTTTACATTCTTCCTGATGTTTGCTCATGGGAGTAAGACATTCCCAGCAGAAAGCTGTCTGGCACATGATACAGAACATAAAACTACAGCCAAGGTGCTTTTCAATAGGATAGCGACAGTTGGGACAATTTCGCACCATGACTGAAGTTATGCAATCCTCTCCCTTCTGCTTGATTTCTGCATGAATTTGCTTGGTAATTTCCTGGAATTTCTCTTCACCTGAACATGAAGCTGGCCAGTGAGCCTTTTTACCACACTGGAAACACCAAAGCCCTCCACAAGAACATGCTACAGACACTGGGTTGCTTCTACTGGCCATGGCACCAGATGCAGACACCTTTAACACTTTAGCACACTTGCTGGAGGGACACCACCTCAATTCTGAACTGGACTCTATGACTTTGTCAATTTTCTGTGACTGGAACTTGTCATACCAGTTAGGCACCAGAGTCAAAATAGTGGCCTTGTCAACACAGACGTTACACTTATGTCCAGGACATTGTAGGTCTGTGTTCCCCAAGCTAATTTGTGTCTTCAGGTGGACTTCCCAGCATTCATCGCAGAAGGTATGTAGGCAGTGTTTCAGAGCAGTAAATGGAGTCAAAAGTTGATTCTCTGCAGGGAAAGAAGTATAACTTTGATTTACATACAAAAAACATATGATCATGAGGATTACTGTAATTTTTGCACTGTATTGAAAATTTGAAAATAGAGTGAATTTCTCATAAGAAGTGATAAATTATGAAACTATATAGAAGTAACCACATCTCTCTAACAAATACCACAAATGGGATAGCAAAACATGGTGCTTAAAAAAATTCAGCTTTATCATTCTACAGCCAATGACTTGATCCCAATTTTTAAACGCTACAGCCTTAAACTGATGCAATAATTTTTTTAAACAGATGCAAATTTTTTTAAAACCAGTTAGCAAACAGCTTAAAAACATTTCGCTTCAGTGTTAAACAAGTGCAATCTTTTTGAATGGATAAGTAAACTGTTTTCCCATAGAGGGTTACATATGTTATGTAAAGTCAATTTTCCCCTTTACTTAACCTTAATATTTGATTCTCCCCTCTGGCTGCTACACATTCCCATGAAAATTATTTTCAAGAACTTGATGTTAGATCAAGATAAAGTTTGAGTATTCTCATTACCTGTTTACTGAGTAATTTTTTTTAGATCATGGAGAGAAGTTACATGTTAATCACTTCTAGGAGTGAAAAGGTTGATACTTTTCACATCAGTTTTCACCTTTATTAATGAACTCTTTTTTATATTTTGAATACGATTATATGTGTTAAGTATATGACATAAAAAAATCCAATGGTTTGAAATACTCACCAAATTCCTTGTAGCATATACCACAAAACTTTTCAAGTGGTTCTGCAATTCCTTCATCATCCGTATCAGTTCTTATAACAACATCCATGCTGAGCAAATCAATTTTCTTGATTTTTGCTCTCAGTTCAGATTTTATTTCCACCCGAGTTAAGACCTCTGATTTCCATCCAAACATAGAACCAAGCACATCAATAGAATTCCATATTTTTGTGTGGCTGTGGGAGTCTTGCATAGGGGGTAGGAAAGACTGGTAGCAACATTGCAAGTAATGAGTTGCACAGCTAACTGCATCGCACACTCTCCAAAAGTCTTTCTTCTCATTTTCCAATTCCACAAAGAAGTTTTTCATAGCATTGCAAAGATCACCAGAAAGGTCCTGAGTCTTTGTGGCATGCAAACTAACTGCAACTGTTCTGCAGTTCATTTCACGATTCAGCTGGTCGGTCATTTCAAACAGTATGCAGCAAAATTCATTTGTAAAGCTTCCACCGGGAGAAAGAAGGGGAATTAGGTCAATTGTGAACTTCCTTGGCAAGCTGTTTCCTTCCAAGTACATGCCATTCCAATCTTCGGTAAGCTTTTCAGGCTTCAAGTCATCAAGCAATAACTGTAAAGGAGCTGTTAGCTTCTTCTCTGATGGAGGAATCATTGAAGGTGCAGAAGCAGATGGGGCAGTGGTAGGATTCTGAGAGGTGTTCATGCTTGGTTCAGGGTCAATGAAGACGAAACTTTTCTTTCCATACTTAAAACACTGACTCAATGATCCATCTTTATGTCTCAAATTTGGTTTCTGTCGTGTTTTCTTCGGTGGGTGTCTGGAAAGCTCATCAATGTAAGAGCCAATATCAAACCCTGTACTATAGGGAGAGGATGTCTCTCTTGGGGTCTTAAAGCTACTAAACCACTTTGCACCCATCACACTAATTTTACTCTCAGCGATTTTGGGTGTTGAGTATGCCTGACAACGTTTACCTTTGAGAACTTCTTTATTCCTGAGCTCTCTGTCGGAATAGAGACCCCAGCGGTAGCCCTTGTTTTTCACGCCCTTGTTCTTAAATCGAGACTTGCACGGATCTTTGAGAGAATACTGAAAAGACCAACGATAACTTGTGGCGTATCTTTCGCTGCATTCGGGGTATTCGTTCTTTGGATATCGATACGACAGCTCGTAACCAATTTCGGGCTCCAATTCGGTTGAGTCACTCTTCTTCAGTAAATCTTGCACGCGAGTGTATTTGCGTTTTCGAGGAGTATACACTATGTTCTCTCGGACTTTGTGGACAGCAATGCAATCTGCGTCGACCTCTTGTCGCATCCGGCGACGCACAATAGTAACACTGGGTCTAGACGAAGCATCGCTTGTGTCTTGACCACTGATTTCCTTGAACACTTCTGACAAGGTCCATCGCTTGCGCTTTTTCAAGGAGTACATAACGCTAGACATATGCACTCCACTTCCAGCTCGCAGATGCCGGTTGGACGAGAGTGTGAAATCACCAAGGCCATCCCCTATATCGTTCTCTTCGAGGAACTGTTCCATATCGTATTTGGACATGTTCTCCGTTCCTCTTGTAAACTTGAGTAAAACTTCCGGTTCGCGGCCAAGAAAATGAGAGAAAGGATTTCGGACAGTTCGCCCGGTTTTGACTCCATATTTCCCTTTCCCGTTCCAAACCATGATTTTTTTCTTGTTCACACTATGGATCGCGGAGAGGTCCTGATCGATCGCATAGTATTGTACATCTCCAAAACTACTTTTATAACCAACCTTGACCTCCATATTGGATTTCTTGTTGTGGTGCAATAAGCGTTTTAATTGGATGCCAAGGTTTGGATATTTTTAGCAGCAATTAAGCCAATCACAATAATTCTTCTAAAACTGCGCTAATTCGAAGCGTTACACATTAAGAGATGACGTTTATAAACAATTTTGCCCCCGCGAGAAGAAGAAACGGGGTGCTAATTTACGGCTAATCGTCAACATCTTTCCATTGTTGTCGCCACAAATAATAATTACTTCGGTTAAAATGTGTCAACTTTTTCACCTAACAGTTCAATGTTTTGACAGGTTTTCAGAAAAGAAACGCCTTTTCTCATCTTCTTGTTTTTACTTTAACGCAGCCGCCAAATCGCCAAATATTTTAGCGACAATCGCCAAATATTTTAGCCAGCCATTTGCTTTGTAAAATTAGTTGAAATGCATATCAACTGCCTCGTTGTGGGTAACAAATCACTTTATTTATTTATTTATTTATTTATTTATTTAACTTTATTTATACACAGGTAAAACATCAAGACTTTAAGTAAATTACTAATTAATTCTTATAACAATAAAATAAAAACAATAACAAAGTGTCTGCTTCCATGAATACCGCGTGATTAATTAACTTATTTATTATCAAAAAGGAAACCCCTGCAGCCGGATTTAAAACTTGCAAGAGTTTGTGCTTGCCGCAGATTGGAAAGTAAGTTTTTCACGCCACCGCACCACTATAGCTGAAACTTTTTTTTTTAGAAAATTAGTGCGGGGGAGTGGAACTGCTAGTTTGCCCACACATTTCGTAAGAGAATAGGTAGATATTGCACTCCGATCAGTAAAAAATTTGATTTCAGATAATCTGGGGCGAGACCATTAAGAGATTTATAGACCATTGTGGCTGTTTTTAATTTTCGTTGAAGTTTAATCATAAGTTTTTGCCAGCCTAATCAAACACTCAGACTACCCAGATCATCCGCATTGGCATCATATGAAGAAGATGTCAAAATACGCGCAGCACGATTCCGTAGTTTTTATGAAGGGAAAGAGATTTATTGCAATTCCCCCTTACGACACAACAGTAATCGAAATGGGGGTTGAACTAAAGCATTATAGATACGATGAATATATGAAGTTCATATATTTTGAACTGACTGCGGTTATAGATACGTATGATGCACGATCCTCGCAGTAGAGAGCGCTATTTATGCTATAGCGAAAATCAGACCTGAAAAAAATCAAGCCTGTACGGGATTCGAACCACTGACCTCTGTGATTCTGATTTTCGCTATTGCATAAATAGCGCTCTCTACTGCGAGGATAGTGCATCATACGTATCTATAACCGCAGTTCAAAATATATGAACTTCATATATACATCGTATCTGATTTATCATCAAGGGTTTATTACGAATCAACTTAACGGCTTGCTCCCAGTTGGCTTGTTAGCTCAATTGGTAGAGCGCTGCACTAGTATCGCAGAGGTCAGTGGTTCGAATCCCGTACAGGCCTGATTTTTTTCAGGTCTGATTTCCGCTATTGCATAGATAGCGCTCTCTATTGCGAAGGATCGTGCATCATACGTATCTATAACCGCAGTTCAAAATATATGAACTTCATATATACATCGTATCTGATTTATCATCACGGGTTTATTACGAATCAACTTAACGGCCTGCTCCCAGTTGGCTTGTTAGCTCAATTGGTAGAGCGCTGCACTAGTATCGCAGAGGTCAGTGGTTCGAATCCCGTACAGGTCTGATTTTCGCTATTGCTTAAATAGCGCTATCTACTGCGAGGTTCGTGCATTATACGTATCTACAACCGCAGTTCAAAATATATGAACTTCATATATTCATTGTATCTTATTAAAGTCTATTGAACGAAGCACTTTTGCACATTTTGGATAGTCTACATAATGAAACTGGCTGACCACTTATCGCAACATTACATTCCATTTTTACTTTATCTCATTTATAGAAAACCTGCCGCTGCATGCAGCTGCTAGACTTTGTTCTTCCCAACCGGGGTTGTAGAATCTATTTTTAGCTACCTCGCATAAAAAAAAAAGATGTAACTGTTGCTATAACGGCTGAAAGTCCTTTACACGACTTCATGTTTTATTTATATGCATTCCTGTTTCAACAAGTCAACAAGCTCAAGGAGCAGCGAATTCGTTGCTATTGTTGCTGTTTTTGTTTTGGAAATCATGTTTTTCCATCTTTTTGTTTCCTAGATAACTGTAAAAGACTTTACATAGTCCTGCGTAAGTCACCTTAAACTAGACTGATAAAATTCACCAAAACTATTTTAGCATTTCGATAATACAATAAAATAAGATACAATGAAAATAAGATTCCTGATCGTCTGAGGTGGAAAGGCAGGGTTACTGGCATGTAAATGACCCTTCCAGTCGTTCGACCCAATCCTCGAGATTCAGTTTAAATTTTTCGTTTTTCCTTGCATGAGTTTAAGACTCGCTAGTTAGACGCTCTTCGTTAATTATACAAAAACAACCAACACCCTCCTCTCAGTAATCTTCCAAACTAAGCCTATCGTTTTGTCCTTATTTTACTTTAGTGCTTATTTGCAAATTCGTCTATATTTTGTTTTCTACCATTTTCTTTGTAATTCTTCTTTGGTTTGTTTGTTATCAGTATATCTACGGCCTGATAACCACTGTCTTGAGATCTATAGCATCTGTTATTGGGACAGTCTGAGTTTTTGTGCTGATAGATTATAGAATATGTGTGTTTTGTCAATTTAGCATAAACACTTCAACCCTCATACAGGGATATCGGTAATGCGTGACAGGATAAAACCGAACGTATCTGGCCTTGACTTCAGTACTGAGTGGATGTTTTACGATGCTGCTGTCGTCTACGTTCCCTTGAAAGATCTAGGAATGCATATGGAAAAAGAGGTCTGAGTAATGAGAGTTAAAGAGCAGAGTATAAGCAACACACGAAACGAGGTGTTCAAATGGGGAGGTGGTGCTATTAATAATTGACTCCGAACGCTGAGTTTTAGAGGCAAATGAACATATTTCTTGCCTATGAGCTGTGTTTCTGTTTCTTTTTCTCCCGGAGTATTCCAGTCATAAACGCAACCCTTTGATTGGTGGAAATCAATCGCCTCTTCCTCCCCTCGTCCCAAACGTTCCAAATTTGCCTTTAAACCTCTTGGGCTACATAAATACCCAAGGGTACTTCCCTTGAGAAAAATTTGTTTCACCGAAAAATTCTGGCCTGAACTGGACACTTGCCGAGGACATTTTAAACCATCTGCCGAGGGTAACGAACATTGTAAGCCGAGTAATGATATCTCTAAAGTAATGCCTGAACAGATCTCTTTCGAAAACGTTCTGTGCAAGAGCTACTCCGACGGACCTAAACTTTATATATACACAGTCTGATATGTAAAAAACAAGCAATTCTCCCAGTACATTTTGTTTTTTATTATAAACACTCTACTGTTGCTGTGAATAATTGACTGCTGCCCTTTAATTTGATGTGCAACATTAGTCCCATATTGTAGGGAGAATGGTGTCGAATGAAAACTCTGCTGTAACAGCCAAGTAAGATAAGTGTCTAAATTTACCAACTAAGTGTCTGTCTTTAAGCATTAACTGCAAAGTCTCTGATAATTGCTGAAATATCAGTTACAGTTTCATCCGCACCTTTTCTTCATTTGTCTCCTTGTATGTTTTCCAGGATTTACCGTCTGTGGACAGGCGCAGTTTATAGCTTGTGGACCAGGAAGGTCTTCCGCGTAATCCTTGTGTAGCCACAGCACAAACTGAACGTACTTCCCTCATATCAACTTGAAGATATTCTGTATTATGAGGTTTTTTCTTAGGGCACCATCCTCCTTTTCCTCTGCTTTCATGCAGCCGGCCGTAGTAAGGATGATATTTAGTATCGTGAATACTGCTTGCTGTTATTCTGGCGTCTGGTATTCTATTCCTGTCCGCTACACCAACCGGCTCGCATCCTAAGTAAAAATCAGGTGACACAATCATTCTAGCTTCTTTATTCCATGCCAGGGCTTTGCGTCAACAATAAAATCTCAACTGTATATAAATATTAAAGAACTAAGAAGTAAAAACATAGCAGCAATTGATTGGGTACCGATAACTACACGATTTTGTTGATATTGAAATCCCTCTGCCTGTAGCCTTGGAATCACCCAAAAGGAGGTTACAAGGAGGTTACCTTACCTTTGCAGCTATTTTTTCCGTCTCCAATAAATCCGGGTTTGCATGAACACTTGTAGGAGCCCTCAGTATTGTGACAAATGGCTTTGGCCAGACAAATATGCAAATCTTCCTGACATTCGTTGATATCTATGGATAAAAATAGGTTGATTCAACATATTTCCTCCATCTTACTTGTTCAGTAAGACCTGTTCGAAAAAAACGAAAACACGATTTTGACAAAAGGCAAACCTTTTTCACAATATTTTCCTGTCCAACCAGGTGAGTTACATGCACACGAGTAGTTTGTTTCCCGGTTCACACACTTCGCATCGTTCTGGCACTGGTGCTTGGCACAATAGTCTGCAACTAGATAAAAGACTATTCATTAAGAGATGGCCTCTCATTTGCACGACAACAACATGCTAAGGAATAGTTCTTGTACTAACCACCTGTCTTCATGTCACAGCGAACCAAACTAGAGTTCTCAGATCTGGTAGAATCCAGCCAATAATTACCGCTGACTGCTTGTTCTCCTTCACTCGCCTTGATTTCCTCACACGACCTAGCAGGTAGCTCACGGATTGATCCGAGAGGAACTGCAATTGAAATGATTAAAATTTCGAATAAAAATACGAAACGTCACTAACTATGTGGCGGCGTAAAATCTATGAGTGTCAGGTGACCCATACCATCTGCTCGTGTCACCTCTAACGCATTACGTGTGATGAATGTATGAGATTTCCCGAATAATTAGCAGTCTATCAACTTATCTCTAAAAAAAATGCACAGCAAAATGCAGAGTTGCATTCACACTAGAAGACTGAGCCAGTTGATTGAGTGTCCCTCTCCCCACTTCTTTAGAGTGCTATTACTATTTGCTCTTTGCAAGATCCATTACCTCGTTTTGGGCCTATCGCTACATAATATCTGTCCTTGTCCTTGACAAAGTCCTCTGGTCTGGCCTCTTTAGTCCGGTTGCTTAGCTCACATATTGCAATGAACATGACGACATTATAGCTTTGACATCTGAGATCAGCGTGACAAGCCTCTTGGCATTCCAGCGTACCTGGTGTAAACTTGAATGTCTTATAGGTATGGCCCCTTAGCATCATCTTTTTAGTCGAGTATAGGCCACACTGCTGACTGGCAATGTCACGAAACATTTGAGAAATCAAAATTAGCGAGGTAAAAAATGAAGCCTGTCGACCAACCATGTGAAACATATCAGAGCTATGAATCCTGCGAAAAAAGAAAGCGAGCCTTTTCATTGACAAATGTAAGATTCAAGGGGCTTGAGTGTTTGAAAAGCTATAGAGACGTCTAAAAAAATAACATAAAAATGATATATATATTGGTGGAATCATACCAGTAAGTATACTTGGTAAAGAAAAACATTAGGGTAAATTCGCAACATCAACAGCTCAGACAAAATAGACGGCAAGCGAAAAAAAAGAAACTCAACCTCTCGAATATTTTTTCGGATAATTTTCCTCCATACATAAATGAAGAAAGACAATCTTGTCGCTGTAAATCCACCTTCTTTCCTCACCTTTTCAGATCTTTATCATTTGCGATCAGTTGTTGGAAAATATGACTGAGAAACGTAGGCAAAGATAAAGAGCCACTGATTTCAATTATTCCTGAAAATTTTTACTTTCTTGTCGGAGATTCTAAGAAGGCAATGATGAATCAGTTCTTAAGTTTTCTTTGTAGAAAGAGAATTGATGCGTAGTTTATGATGACGCTCTCCTTGATATCAATATCTGTGTGGTCATCCATTCAAAATCATCGTTTGAAATATCGGTGATAGAAAAATGCTATCCACAGCTATAGCTATAGGTAGCAAATTTGGCTTCGAAAGCAAGAGAACTATAATAAGCACGTCGAAATGTCGTTTAAGATTTTAGTCACAAGGTAGTATTTTTTTATTCCTGGTAAGCAATGCCCTTTATATCTTAAGCTGACTTAAGTCTTCTACTGAGGCGTGAAACAATACTGCAATCAGCCAACGGTCTACTGAGGCCGAGATGATCTTTAGAGAGGATTATAAATTTCTCCCCGCATAAGCCCTCGTCAGATAATTAGCCACTGTCCATCCCTCCAGGGATTTTTATCTTTTAGTTCATGGGAGAGTATCAGAAATGGTCCAATTTTTCTGAAACCAGATCAAGCGTGTTTTACTTTGACAAAAAGGGCGCTAATCCAGATCCAGAGTACTTAGAACAATAAAATATCGCACTTCTACATTCCGTGACTATTAGTTAAGGAGATAATTATCCACTCCAAAATATATAGGCTTAATGTAAACTTTTACTTGAATAAAAAGAAACTGTTTAAGTTTTTCTATATTTACTACATCAGGAGTCCGTTTTGCGAAAGTACCTGTAAGTAATGGAAGGGCCTGTAAAGGTGTTCTGCTTGTTTTCATTAAATTGGGGGTTCCAAATTAAAAGTTTTAAAAATCAAACAATAAAACTATTACCTTAAGAAATAGAATGGACTGGTATGGGTGTCAAAATCTGATTTTCTATTCCTAAATTTTAAAAGTCTTGATGCTTTTGATAAGGAAACACATAAATTAAAATGATAAATGAAGTTTCCTCTATGAATATCTCTGAAAACTCCATTCCATCCTAATCATGCAACGAATATTTTGTAAATATAATGTATTGTTATCACTAAGTGTGTTCCACATTGTTTTGTATGTATGTAGAGTTGGTATCTAGCTGTTATTGTTATCATCTATAAGTTTTTTTTAAAGTAACTTGTAAAGCTACACTTCTGGTCGCACAGAATTGAAATAATCTTGAAAAGTCGAGCCTTTAGACCTTGGTGTTAGTTTTTCGATGAAGGAGACTTCTGTAAAAATTTTAAAACTAGAATTGCGAAGAATTGTTCATTAAAAATTGTAAAATATAAGTTTTACGTTTTCACAGGAAGAAAAATATTATTATGTATATTATCCAAGATAATATACATAAAATTAATTCGCTTACCACTCACCGAAGCGTACATTTAATTTTTACTTTATCTTATTTATAGAAAACCTGGTGTTGCATGCAATTGCTGAGACACTTGAACAATACTAGATTTTATTCTTCCCAACCGCAGCTGTAGAATCTATTATAGGAATGACATTAAAAAAGATGTTCCTACTTCATGTTTCATGTCTTTGCATTCTTGTTTGAACTGGTCAACCAGCTGGAGGAGCAGCGGATTCGTTGTTATTGTTATTGTTTTTGTTTTGAAAGGTATTTCTATCTTTTTTTTTCGAGACGATTTGACTCTACAAAACTTTACATAATCATACGTACGTCATCTGACATTAAAACTATCCTAGAAAATTAATAATACTAAGATAGGTTTATATTTTAATAAAGAAGATTCCAGATAGTCTGGGGTGGAAAGACGTTGTCATTTGACCTGTAAAAGAGCCTCCCCAATCCTCGAAATTCAGTTTAGCTTTTTTTTTCATTGAAAGAGTTTAAGAATTCCTAACGAGACATTTTGTTGTTATTTTACAAAACCAACAAGCACCATCCTCTCGGCAATTTTCCAACAAAAACCTCATCCACCTTGTTATTCTTTTGCCCTAGTGCTTACGTGAAAATGTGTCTAATTTTTTCTTTGTTGTTCTGTTCTGGTTTGTTTGTTAGCAGTTTATCTGTGGCCTGATAAGCATTGTCTTGAGATCCACAGTATCTGTTGTTGGGACAGTTTAAGTTTTTGTGCTGATAGATAAATGAATACTTTTGTTTGTCAATCTAGCACAAATACTTCAACCCTCATACAGGGATGAAATCGATGCGTGACGGGATAAAACCGAACGTATCTGGTCTTGATATCATTACTGACTGGATGTTTCACGATGCTGCTTTGGTCTGCGTTTCCTTGAAAGATCTAAGAATAAAAGAAATCTGAGTAACGAGAGTTAAAGAGCAGAGCGTAAGTAACACACAAAACGAGGTGTTGGAACGGGGAGGGAATGCTGGGAATAATTGACTCCGGACGCAGAGTTTTAAATAAAGGAAAAAGAGCACATTTTTTGCCTGTGAGCTGTGTTTCCATGTTTCTTTTTATCCTGAAGTATTCCAGTCAAAAACTGACCAGGTCAGAGTAGGCGACAAAGAAAGTGACGTCAAAGCGACCCTTTGCTTGGTGGCAATCAATCACTTCTCCCTCCCCATATCCAAATTTTTTCCTGTAAGTCTCCCAGGCTACATAAATGTCCAAGGTTACCATTTATAAGCTGAGTAATTATATGACCTTTGAAGTCATTCCTGATACAGAACTCTTTCGGAAACTTTCTGGATAGGAGCTACTCTGACGGAACTCCACTCCGTGTATGCAGTCAGATATGTAAAAACGTGCATTTCTCCTAGCGCTAATTGCTGAACATTTGAGAGATTTAGCACCGCGTTTTCGTGAAACGTGACAACATGAGTGACCGGCCACGTGACCTTGTTTTTCCTACCTTCTTTTTACGTCTGCCGGTTGCGCTTTGTCGTTTCCACGTGAAAGTAACCTGTTTCACATTTGCCGTTTTCTTCTTAGAGGGTAGAAGTTAATTTCCAGAAAAAGGGCACTAAAACTATTATCTGTAGGTCATACAAAAGTTAAATGAAAGGTGAAAAGGCAAGCTGAAATTTGCCATTTCACGCAAACGTGGTGCTAAATCTCTATTTCGACGCAGAACATTAGTCACATATTGTAGGGAGAATATTACCGAATGGAACTGTACTGTAATAGCCAAGAAAGTGTCTGTCTTTAAGCTAACACTATGCATTAACTACAAACTCTTTGATAATTGCTGAAAATGTCAGTCACAGTTTCATCCACACCTTTTCGATATTTGTCTCCTTGTAAGTTTTCCAATTTAAGCCGTCTGCGGACAGGTGTAGTTTATAGCTTGTGGTCCATGCATTGTTACTTCGTAATCCTTGTGTAGCCACAGCACAAACGAAACGCACTTCACCCATATCAACCTGGAGATAGTCTGTTCTATCAGTTGTAGTCTTAGTGCACCACCCTCCTTTTCCTCTCCTTTCATTCAGTCGGCCGTAGTAAGGATAATATCTACTATCGTAAAAACTGCTGGCTGTCATTCTGACGTCTGGTATTCTGTTGCTGTCCTCCACACCAGCCAGCTCGCATACTAAGTAAAAACAGGCGACACAATCACTCTATTCCTTTCTAATTTCATCTCAGAGCCTCGCTTCACTGGTAAAATTTCATCTGAACTGCTATTATCAGAGAACTTAGAGGTTTAAACATAGTAGTAATTGATATGGGCACCCATAACTACAGGATTTTTTTATTTCTAATCTACAAAAATCCTCTGGATACGTTGTTATTATCAGATCAGAGAGAGGTAAGTTCCAGAATGTGACTAGTCGATTTTCATCTTTCCCATGGTAAACTTAAAATCAAACTCTGAAATTGACAAGTTTTTCATATTTCAAAATAGTAACTAAAGCGTTATTAGATGAGCAAAGTTTTCTATCGGCTGGCGACATGCATGTTGTTTTAAATATATTCAAAATATATGTTTTATTGGGGTAAATATAATATAAACCACTTGCTTCTAAAGAATATTAAATCTGATGAGCATAAGAGATTATTCATTTTGTAATCTCCTGATGACTGTGAATGTTTTTTGTATTGTTAATGACTTTTTCCTCGTTCATAATTATGTATTGGAAATCAAGAAGGAAAACCTAGATCCAGCTGATCGATGTCCCCATTAATTAGTTTTTAAACTCTTTGTAATCTTTCATCGGGTAAGAAACAGGAGGGCAGGGGGTGTCTTAGTCCCGGTTCATGCTCAAATTAAAAAAAAAAAATTCACGTGTCACTTCTATAAACGGGAAAAAGTCAAATTTCTCTTCTTGCGTACAAGGTTCCAGAGAAATCTTGGCGTTTCCAAAAACTCAAAGAAATACCGCTGTGAGTCACGTAAATTTCAGAAGCAGATCACACCTCACGCTGGTTCACATATGAATTTCGGCCTCAAGTTGACTCGATTATAACATACGGTCGGATTACTGAAATGTCAGTCATTCTTACCTGCTTTAATAGACAGTTTCATAGCGGAGAACTTCTTAAACAACCCTCCTGAGGTGGCTGTGCAGGTATATATGCCCGAGTCTTCACCTTTAGTATTCCATATCTGAAGTGTTCCATCCACACTGACTTGTGATCTTCCAACTGGCAGCTCGCCGTTCTCCTTCATCCACGTGATCGTTGGTTGAGGGTCACCAGCAGCTCGACAAGGGACTGAAATGTTTCTTTTTGTTTCAACAGCAATCTGAGCCGGAGGATTGGCAGTAAACCTGGGCAGCTCAAAAACACCAAGATTTGTCAGAGCTGAGTCATGCCCTAGAATATTGGAGGCTTTGCATTCGTACAAACCAGAATCTCTCTTTTGGGTACTTATTATTGACAGTTGTCCGTCTTTCACAACAGTTCTAGAATGCACAAGTACACCGCGTCCTTTAGACCAAGTGATGTTTGCTGGAGGAAAACTGGTCACATGGCATTTTGGTAAAGTGACGTTTTTGCCTTTTTCAACATAAACAGGACCAAAGTAGAGGGAAACCTTCGGTTTACCTAAATGGAAATAGGATAATTATCATTGTACATACTTGACATAGCTGCTATTGATTGCGTGGCTCCATAAAATACCAGATAAAAGTACATTTGATTTAAATTCATTTGGTGGTTCAAAATAACTTTCAGCTTTTATTTTTGGTTAACGTACTATGGTAGAACCGCATTTTCGTTGCGGAAATGAAGTGTCCCTTCAATCGGTTGGGACTAAGAATTTTGTGTCCCTCAAAACGCTCAAGGAGTGATTTGAAATAATGAGAATTTTAGTTTTTGAATCACAGAGGCGTAGGAATTACATGGACATAGGAACGTATATTTAAACCTACTTTGAACGACGAGACTAGCAGCTTTTTCATCCTCTCCCAGGATATTTCGCGCCATGCATCTGTATTCGCCGGCATCTTCCATCCGAACGCCAATGAATTGCATCAGACCGTCTGAGCGTACTTTAGTCCTGTTGCCTGGAAACGATCCATTGACCTTTGACCAGAATATTTGAGCCGCTGGATTTCCCGAAACAGAGCATTGGAACGAGGCTGTTTTAGTTTCGTTGACAATTAGCTTAGGTGGAGAGATTGTTATCTTTGGTGATGAAATGGACCTTCCTGGTTCACCTTTGGTCCCTGGGATACCCGAAATACCCGGTGGCCCTATGTCACCTTTTATTCCTTTTTCTCCTCTCATCCCCGGTGGTCCCATAATTCCTTGTTTTCCGCTCCTTCCTGGTGGTCCCATGATTCCCCGAGGGCCTTTTCTTCCTTTCTTCCCCCTTTCTCCTTTGTGTCCAGCTCTCCCTGGAGGTCCTGGCCGCCCACGAGGACAAAAATTCAAATTGCCTTTGAACTGGCAAATCTTCAACGAAGATGAAATAATGTCTTCCATCATTTCTCTTATCTTTGCTGAGTTATTAAAAGGAGGCGGGTGTGAAATACTACGCCTCAGTCGACGGATTTCAGGCTTCTTAGAGGTGGTGGGTACAACTGAAACTTTATCAAATAAAGAAAGAGATTAACTTGACGTGACACGTTAGTGCCTTCTTAAATGGCAAAACAAAAAATACCTATCTATCTACTAATTTTTTTTCTGTCTTGATTCTGATCACCATTTTTCCATAAGTTGTGTGCTTGTGTGATAGGGAGGGTGGTGCAGGAAGGCAGTAGGGTCGGGGGCAGGGGGTGAACCCCGTATTGTTTCGAGACAAAGAGCGTAATGCGAAGATATGCAAGTACTGTTGTTTTTAATATTTAATTTTACCGACAGCTACTTCCTGTATATCCGTCATTTGATTTTAACGAAGCGCCGAAAAAGGAATAAAGAAAGAAAGACTAATAAACTTTCCCACGCAGCAACATCGTTTGCGGGACGTTTTGACTGTGACGCATGCGGAACGTTTTGACTACGATGCATGCGTGACTTTTTGACTGATGAGCATATGGCATGGTGTAATAGCGGAGGAAGTTTCTGGGGTGCAAAATTAGCACAGATTACAACACGCTCAAAACGCCTACAAAATATGCACACAGCGTTCGCGGACTCACTAAAAGATGCCGAGCGTTTCGGAACGGGTCGATCCGCAAACCTTACGAGAGAGCTCCTTTTGAGCGAAAATTTATGATTAAACCTTTTATCAAGAAAACATGCTACATCAACTGAGTTATCTAATGTTAATCGAGAGAAGTATGAACGCAAATTTCATTGTGATTGTAGACGTGATCTTGAACCAAGCAGAACACCAATACGAAGGGAGTAAACACAAATGTGCGTCCAGCTTCATGAGATAACAAGCTGTATTGTCTCGTTGAAAATACGTTGGCCAACACATCCAGTGTTATATTTCAGTAGCGCTACTCTGAGCCAATAATAGTGTACTGCTGACCTTGCCTGCCTCTACATCCGTTCTCTTGGCAAATTCACAACAAATATATGTATCCCATAAGAGAAAACAAAGATTGAGATCGCTAAAACCAACAGGAATCACTTATATCGTTGGCTCACTCTTCTTCCGGCAAAAGGCTTTTGAAAATATGTCTTCTGTTGTAGGAAAAAGTCAGAGACAAGCGCACTGTGCCACAACAGATCAAGACAGAAGACATGACGATGAGTCATGTGTACGAGCTCGCCAGTATTTTCGATCAAAAAGATTTTACTCCGTGCAACTCAAGGTCGTTTTACACGAATTAGGTTGTAGAAGCATGTCTCGCAACAAACAAGACAACTATGAATTTGATTTACAGACAGATATTGACTTTACCTTTTTCATCCGAAGGCAAATGTATCCTCGCCTGTCTCATCTTACTTTGAGTTATGACTTCCTCCACAGTCTTCAATCTTTGTTCATAATCATTGAATTTGGTCTCGATTCGAATGAATCCAGCGGCGTAAAGAAGCAAACAGAAAACAGATAGAGCTGTGCCGGGGCTCAATGGGAAAGAACGGTCTTTAAGAGACATCACGAAAGCAAAATGATCGAATGTTCTCCAAAACCACTTGTTATGAGATACTCCTGAAACTTGAACCTTTTAAATTGATTGTACTTTCAGCTCAGAAGGCTTGGAAGGAAGTCACATAACCCTATCTAGTAGCTCGACAAAAAATATCCCTATCACTTATGTGATAGCGTATCGTACACTATTCAAATTTAATACTAGCCATAAACACATTTTTTTCGGGCTGGAAAAAAAAATGTGTTTTGTTGCTTTTTTCGAAATGAATAGTAACAAACGGGCTCTGTAATCTGGAAAAAACATTCGCTTGGAAACTGAAATAACCAATCAGACGATGCGTACTATGCTTATTTGTTATGTCTGAAATAGGACACCAGCATCAAAACAACACTTCCTTCTTTCTACTTCCTTCATCCAATTTCTTTATCTAAATTTTTATTATTTTATTTCTCATTTAAATTCTGTAATCATCAACATTTGCTCCATTAAAAAAGTAATTTCCTAATTATAGCTACTAGTGGCTATTTGGGTATTTTGGCCACCACTGGCTGATTAAGCGCTTTGGCCATTAGTGGCCTTTTGAGCAGTTTTGTCTATGGTGGCCTTTCAGGCATTTTGGCCACTAGTGGCCGTTTGAGCAATTTTGCCACTAATGACTAATCGCCACTAATGGCCACTTTGCCAAAACGGCCACTAGTGGCCGAAATGCCCAAGCGGCCATTAAAGGCCAAAATACCAAAAAAAAAAAAAAGCCAATAGCGGCGAAACTGCCAAAATGGCCAATATTGGCAAAAATTCCGAAACGACCACTAATGTCCAAAATGCCCAAACGGCCAGTAGTGGCTAAAATACGCAATCGGCCACTTGTGGCCTGAAAGCCCAGACGGCCACGAGTGGCCAAAATACATAAAACGGCCACAAGTGCCCAAAATGCCCAAACGGCTTCTTGTGGCCAAAACGCCAAAACTACCACAAGTGCTCAAAATAGCCAAACGGCCACTAATGGTCAAAATGCCAAAACGACAACTAGTGGCCAAAATGCCAAAACGGCCACAAGTGGCCAAAATGCCCAAACAGCCACTTCTGGCCAAAATGCAAAAACGGCCACTTGAGGCCAAAATGCCCAAACGGCCACATGTGACCAAAATGCCTAGACAGCCATCAATAGCCAAAATGCCCAAACGGCCACATGTGACCAAAATTCCAAAACGGCCACTTGTGGCCAACATGCCCAAACCGCTAGTAGTGACCAAAATGCCAAAAGGACCGTTAGTGGCCAAAATGTCAAAACGGCCATTAGTTGCCAAAATGCCAAAAGGGCCACTAGTGGACAAAATGCCAAAACGGCCGCTAGTGGCAAAAATTCCAAAACGGTCACTAGTAGCCTAAATGCCAAAATGGCCACTATTGGCCAAAATGCCCAAACGGCTACTAGGGGCCAAAATGCCAAAACGGCCAGTACAGTAACGAAAATGGCCAATCGGCCACTTGTGGTCAAAATGTCAACACAGCCACTACAGTAAAAACCCGCAAGTAAGAACCTAAAAATTAAGAACCTGTTAGCCTAAAATTTGCCATTTATCCCCCCCTGTAAACAAGAACCTAGTAGCCTAAGAAAATTAAAATAGGTTCTTATTTTCTAAAATCATATATTACATTACAGGTACACTGAAATTATTTACTGTAATCATAATCGAAGAAAAACCAGATTGCCATTGCTGTAAAACATGATTTTCTTAAGAAAAATGAGTGCAAATTATGTAGTTACAAAATATAGGACAATTACCAACTTGTTATGCAGGTGTGTTTTTCTCCAAGAATAAGAACCTGTTTTAAGAACCTAAATAGCCTAAAATTTTGTCAAGTACCATTTATATAGAACCTATTTAGGCTAACCCCTAAAAATGTAGGGTTCTTACTTGCGGGCTTTTACTGTACCGTCCAAATTTTCCAAACGACCATTAGTGGATAAAATGTGCAATCGGCCACTAGTGGCAAGAACGCCCAAAAGGCCACAAGCGGCAAAAATGCATAAACTACCAATGGTGGCTAAAATACCCAAGCATTCACTGGTGGCAAGAATGCCCAAGCGGATGAAGTGGCACAAATGCCAAAACGGCTATTAGTGGCGAAAATGCTTTAACAGCCTCATATAGCAAAAATGCCTCAACGGCAAGTAGTGGCTAAAATGCGTCAACGGCCACTAGTGGTCAAAATTCCCTAACGGCCGCTAGTGGCCGAAATACCCAAAGAGCCATTAGTGGTCAAAATTCCCAAACGGCCACAAGCGGCAAAAATGCATAAACGGCCAATGGTGGCTAAAATGCCCAAGCATTCACTGGTGGCAAGAATGCCCAAGCGGATGAAGTGGCACAAATGCCAAAACGGCCATTAGTGGCGAAAATGCTTTAACAGCCACATATAGCAAAAATGCCTCAACAGCAAGTAGTGGCTAAAATGCGTCAAAGGCCACTAGTGGTCAAAATTCCCCAACGGCCGCTAGTGGCCGAAATACCCAAAGAGCCATTAGTGGTCAAAATTCCCAAACGGCCACAAGCGGCAAAAATGCATAAACGGCCAATGGTGGCTAAAATGCCCAAGCATTCACTGGTGGCAAGAATGCCCAAGCGGATGAAGTGGCACAAATGCCAAAACGGCCAATAGTGGCGAAAATGCTTTAACAGCCACATATAGCAAAAATGCCTCAACAGCAAGTAGTGGCTAAAATGCGTCAAAGGCCACTAGTGGTCAAAATTCCCCAACGGCCGCTAGTGGCCGAAATACCCAAAGAGCCATTAGTGGTCAAAATTCCCAAACGGCCATCAGCGGCTAAAATGCCCAAACGGCCACTAGTGGCAAGGATACCCAAACGACCAGTAGTGTTTAAAAAGCCCAGATGGCCACTAGTAACTTACATCTCCAATCGGCCACTAGTGGCCAAAATGGTTAAGCAGCCACTCGAGACAAAAATGCCTAAATACTGCTAAAAATGCCTTAAATGCTAAAACGGCCACTAGTGACGTATATGCCCAAACAGCTACTAGTGGCCAAAATGCTTAAACAACCAAAAATGGCAAAAATGCCCAAACGACCTGTAGTGGCTAATATGCTAAAACGGCCACTTGTGGCGCAAATGCCCAAAAGGGCACTTGTGGCCAAAATGCCCTAACGGCTACTAGTAGCCAAATCGCCCTAACGGCCACTAGTGACAAGAATACCCAAACAGTCACTAGTGGTCAAAATGTCCAAACGGCCAGTAGTGGCCAAAATGCTTAAACAGCCACAAATAGCGAAAATGCCTCAACGGCCAGCACTGACTAAAATGCCCAAACGGCTACTAGTGGCAAAAACGCCCAAACGGCAACTGGTGGCCAAGCTACCCAAACGGCCCCTAGTTTCCAAAATGCTTAAACAACTACAAATGGCAAAAATGCCCAAACGGCCAGTAGTGGCTAAAATGCTCGCACAGCCACTAGTGGCAAAAAGGCAAAAACGCAATCAAAAATGAAAAAAATGCCCAAACGGCCAGTAGTGGGCAAAATGCTCAAACAGTCACTAGTGGCTAAAATGCTCAAACAGCCACTAGTGGCCAAAATGCCTAAACGGCCTCTAGTGGCCAAAATGCCCAAAGAGCTACTTGTGGCCAAAATGTTAAAAGGGCCGCTAGTGGCCAAGATTTCCAATCGGTATTTAGTGACCAAAATGCGCAAAAAGGCCAATCATGCCCAAAATTCCCAAACGACCACTAATGTCCAAAATGCCAAAACAGCCACTAATGGCAAAAATACCGAAACGGCCACTCGTGGCCAAAATGCCTAAGCGGCCACTAGTGGCCATCACGCTTAAACGCAATCAAAAATGAAAAAGAATGCCCAAACGGCCAGTAGTGGCCAAAATGCTCAAACAGCCACTAATGGCTAAAATGCTCAAAAGGCCACTAGTGGCCAAAATGCCAAAACGGCTTCTAGTGGCCAAAACGCCCAAACGGCCACTAGTGGCCAAAATGCCCAAAGAGCTACTAGTGGCCAAAATGTCAAAAGGGCTGCTAGTGGCCAAGATGTACAATCGGCATTTAGTGGCCAAAATGCGCAAAAGGCCAATTATGCCCAAAATGACCAAACGGTCACTAATGGCCAAAATGCCAAAACGGCCACTCATGGCCAAAAATACCAAAACTACCATTAGTGGCCAAATAGCCGAAACGGTTAATAGTAGCCAAAATATCCAAACGGCCACTGGTGGCCAAAATGCGCAAATGGAAACTAGTGACCAAAATGCCCAAACGGCTTCTAGTGGCAACAACGCTTAAATAGCCACTTATAGCCAACATAGTTGACGCTTTTGCTAACATTTTATTCGTTAAGATATTTTATTTAATAGTTATACAAAATACAGAGCATATAATTATCGTCTTTTGAGGAGTGGGCTTTACCTCTTATTACCTATAGACAACGACTACATAGGATGACTATTTATGCCTCTGTTATTTTGCATTCTCTGTCAACATTCTAGTTTAACTGCGACAGAATCAGAACACAATTCTTCACTCTTTGAAAATATCTTGTTACAGAAAAGCATTATATCTATCAAGCACATGAAGTCAGCCAGATATTTGAGTCTTGCCCCACCTCACTATCCCTTATAATCATAAAAATGTTACAGTTTGTTTTCGTGGTGAATACTCTTTCTATTTGGAGCACAATCGTTTTTCTCTTCGCGTAGTAACCTCGGATGTTAACCACGACGCTTCGATTGATAGTATTCTTTGTCTGAGGACTGAGGTCTATGAATATGCAGTCGGGAGGTAGCAATCTACATCCGAAGTGACTAAGTCGTGAGAAAAACAATTTTTCTTCTCATAGTAACTCTGGAACCCCTCGTTACTGGAACTTAAAAGTCTTGAAGTTTTTGAAAGGGAAAGAGATAAATTAAGATGATAAATACATTTTCCTCTATATAATACACACCACTCAAACTATATCAAAGAGAAAAAAATTCCATTTTATACACTTCAAGAGGTTTTTACAAAATATGCGTAACACATCTCAGAATTGTTATTTGTCAACCAATTTTTATGGAGATGTTGCCCATATAAAAAGGAATCTTTTTAGTTAATTTTTGCCCCATTACTTTATATCCTTTGGGTATCACTTGATTGACAGTTCAAATTTTGATGATATTGTAGGCTAATTTATGCTAAATTGAAAGGATTTATTGAGGTTATAGTTTTTTTCTTCAGAGGAAACATGAATTTTAGGAAAGCTTATTTACTGCTGTTTCAAATGAGGTATAGCTTACTTCCCTTGTGTAAATACTTGGTGAAAAAAACTTCAATAATCTGGGTCAATTTTTACGATTTTGGGGTACAGTTTGAAAATAAATTGTAATTAATTCTGTATTTATTCTTTTTCAGCGAAATTCTCTAGTTGTCTTGCCTATAAAACAAGAAATATTTCTTATTTAATAGTTACCTTCTAATTGCATTCCATTCAGGCCTAGGTTGTTACAAAATCGCAAGTTGTTTGATAAGTTATGTAAATTTTATGCCATTTACTTCACATGATTTAAAATACATGCATTTTAGGAAACAAAACATTTTTTCTGTAAAGCTTACTTTGTCCTCTTTTTAATGAGATATTGCACTACTCACTAGTGTAAGTACCTTTCGACAAAAAAAGTAAAAGAAAAAAGGTTGCCATGACTCGTCCTTTTTTGTAATCTCTAGGGGTTACTGAATATTTTTATTTCGTCAATTTAGCACAAACACTTCAACACTCATACAGAGATGATGGTTATACGTGACAGGATAAAAGCGAACGTATCTGGCCTTGACTTCAGTACTGAGTGGATGTTTCATGATGCTGCTTCGGTCTGCGTTTCCTTGAAAGATCTAGGAATGGAAAAGAAATCGGAGTAACGAGAGTTATAGAGCAGGGTTGTAAACTACACACAAAACGAGGTGTTAGAACGGAGAGGGAATGCTGAGAATCATTAACTCCGGACGCAGAGTTTTAAGGGAAAAAGAGCACATCTCTTTCCTGTGAGCTGTGTTTCTATGTTTCTTTTTTTCCTTAAGTATTCCAGCCACAAACTGAACATGTCAGAGCGGACGAAAAAGAAAGAGAAATAAACGCGACCCTTTGTTTGCTGTAATAGCCAAGGAAGATAAGTGTCCAAATTCACCAACTGAGTGTCTATCTTTGAGCTAACACTTTGCATCAACTACAAACTCTTTGATAATTACTGGAAAGGTCAGTTACAGTTTCATCCACACCTTTTCAATATTTGTCTCATTGTAAGTTTTCCAAGTTAAACCGTCGGTGGACAGGTGTAGTTTATAGCTAGCGGTATATATAGGGAACCAATAATACTGTAGTCCTTGTGTGGCCACAGCACAAACAGAACGCACTTCACCCATATCAACTTGAAGATAGTCAGTTCTATCAGATGAAGTCTTAGTACACCAAAATCCATGTCCCCTGCTTTCATTCAGTCTGCCGTAGTAAGGATGATAACTACCAGAGTAAAAACTGTTTGCTGTCATTCCAGCGTCTGGTATTCTGTTTCTGTCCGCTACACCAACCAGCTCGCATACTATGTAAAAACAGGTGACACAATCATTTTAACTTTTTTATTCCATACTAAGGCCTCGCGTCAACAACAAAATTTCAACTGTATACGATTATTAAAGAAGTATTAGGTAAAAAAATAGCAGCAATTGATTGAGTACCGATGACTGAATGATTTTTTTCTTATATCGAGTCTACGAAGTCACTCTTCCTATAGGCATGGAATCACTCAAAAAAAAAATTAGGCCCGCACTTATTATAAGATGAAAGAGAGGTATGTTCCAGAGACTAGCTAGACGATTTCCATCTTTCCCATGAAAAACTGTGAATAACATTCTGAAATTGCCAAGTTTTTCATATTCCAAAATAGTAAACTAGACTTTTTGGGAATTTTCTTTAGATATGCTATGTTTTTTAATGAAGGAAGCTGTCATTTTTTATCTCGCTAAGCAATCTAAACGCTTTGACTCCAGTAAGGACTGGTTCACCTGACCAGTTGTGTGATCCCTCATTGTTGTTACAAGTGGCATTGGCCTGACAGCCATGCATACCTTTCTCACATTCGTCGACATCTATAGATAGGCATAGGTCAGTTTAACATCAATCGTTCATCTTAATTTTTTCACATGAGCTTAAGAGAATATTTTGTCAAAGAAGAGTCAAAGCTTATTCATGCAACAGAATCCTGTCCATGACGAAGGACAAGCAAAGGGATGATAATGATTTTTCTGATGACCATAAAGATGATGATGATGATGATGACGATTTTGACGGGCGGGAAGAGAAAAATGAGGATGTACACAAAGCTTAAGAATGTGGGGGATAAGGATAATGAGCAAGACGAAAATAATGAGATGGAAATGGAGATGAGGATGACAATTAATCTTAGATGATTGTTAAATAAAATGAGGATGAAAACAAAAATGAGAATGAGAATGACGACAACCAAACAAGAATAAGGAATGGAACGAGGATGACGATGAAAATGATTGAAAGGGCGACATTGATGAGGATGACAACGTTAATAATTTTGATGATGAAGATGATAACAGCTGGTGTAGTAGTCAGAATGTACACGGTAGAACCCAGCAAGTTTTACCCTAGTATCTAATAGGGGCTCCACAGAAAGGGATCTACAGCCTCACCTTTGCAGCTATTTTTTCCGTCTCCAATAAATCCTGGTTTGCATGTACAGTTGTAGGAGCCCTTAGTGTTGTTACAAATGGCGTTGTCCAGACAAATATGCAGGTCTTCCAAGCATTCGTTGAGATCTATGAATAAACATAGGTTAATTGTGTTAGTTTCGAAACGCGTAGCTCGTGTACTTTCCTTTTATGTTTGTTTCAGTTTATTTTAAACGATAATTATTTCGTTAGTTAATGATTATTATCTAATAAGTTTCTTATTTCAATCAGTTTTATTTAAACACATGTACGAGATATAATTGTATCTTATATTTTATCGCTATTAGTTACTGTTGACACTACCCAATTTTTGTCTGCTATTTTCTAATCATCTGCTATCAAAGTTAACGAGTTACTTACTATCGTTAGGAGCTAGACTAAATTAAGTCTTTATTTATTCTACATTAATGATATTTCCATTTTTTGTCTGTATTATTGGTTATTTCTCGCTTTCAGTTCACTTTATAATCATTTTATTGTTGATTAGACTGGTGTTACAGTTCTTAGGGATGTTTTCGTAGTCAGTTTCTGTTGTAGTTTTGTTTTAGTTCGAGCCACACAAATTCAGCTACAACTATCAATCATAACTACACTATCTTCAATCTATACTTTGCCCTTTTCATCCATGATTTCACACCAATTTCTTTATTTTCATTAGTAATTTTGAATACCTACCGCATTTAATTAAACCGTGATTTCTCTTGTGCGTTCGAATTTTCTTCTCCGCTACACTAGTAACCTTCGAAGGTTACAAATTCGATATCTTTCCTCCATGTTATTTGTTCAGCTGTAAAGAGAAAATATTTTGACAAAGGCAAACCCTTTTTCACAATATTTTCCTGTCCAACCTGATGAGTAACACGCACACGAGTAGTTTGTTTCTCGATTCACACACTTTGCATCATTTTGGCACTGGTGCTTGACGCAATAGTCTGCAACTAGATAAAAGACTATTATTAAGAGATGGCCTCTCATTTGCACGACAACAACATGCAAAGGAATATTTCTTGTACTAACCTCCTGTGTTCATGTGACAACGAGCTAAACTGGAGTTCCCAGATCTGGTAGAATCCAGCCAATAATTACCGCTGACTGCTTGTTCTCCTTCACTCGCCTTGATTTCCTCACACGACTCAGCAGGTAGCTCACGAATTGATCCGAGAGGAACTGCAATTTAAATCATTAAAATTTAGAACTTGACAAAAATATGAAACGTCTCTAACTATATAGCAGCGTAAAATTCATGAACATCAGGTGACCCATGCCATCCGCTTGCGTTACCTTTGATTTATTTCGTGTGATGTATGGGATTTCCCCCATAGTTAGCAGTCTATCAACTTATCTCTAAAAGAATACGATTATAATGCAGAGAGTTGCATTCACATTAGAAGATTGAACTAGTAGATTGAGTGTCCTTCTCTCCACTCCTTTAGAGTGTTACTACTATAATTTAATCTTTGCAGGATCCATTACCTCGTTTTGGACCTATCGCTATGTAATATCTGTCTTTGTCCTTGAGAAAGTCCTCTGGTCTGGCCTCTTTAGTCCGGTTGTTTAACTCACATATTGCAATAAACATGACAACATTATAGCTTTGACATCTGACATCAACGCGACAAGCCTCTCTGCATTCCAGCGTACCTGGCGTAAACTTGAACGTCTTACAGGTACGGTCCGTAAGCCTCATTTTTTTAGTCGAGTATAGGCCACACCGCTGACTGGCAGTGTCAAGGAACATTTGAGAAATCAAAAATAGCGGGGTACAAAATAAAGCCTGTCGACCAGCCATGTGAAGCACATCGGACCTATGACTCCTGCACAAAAAAAAGCGAGCATTTTTATTGAAAAACGTAAGATTCAAGGGGCTTGAGTGAAAAGCTATAGGGACGAAATTAAGACTGGTTCGAAAAAAAATATTAATAGAATCATACCGATGAATATACTTGGGAAAGAAAAATATCAGGTTAAATTTTGAAGTTTTCTCTGTAGAAAGAGAATTGATGTGTAGTTTATGGTAACGTCCCTCTTGATATCGACCTCTGCTTGGTTATCCAATCAAAATCGTCTTCTAAAATTTCGGTGATGGGAAAAAACTATCCACAGCTGTAGGTGGCAAATGTGGCCTCGAAGGTAACAGAAGTTCTATGATAAGCACGTTGAAATATTCGTTCAGATTCTAGTCACAACGTGGTTTGTTTTTTTTTTTTTCTTTGTAATTTCAGGATGAATGTAACCTTCTGCAGGAAAAGAACGACGGTAAACTACCAATATGGAGTCGAGCGTTTTTATCTAACTTTTATTGAATTTTTTTTTTCTCCTTTTTCTGAAAAGGCAGTTCCATGAACAAGATTTCGAAAATGTATACACATACCTGGTTAGCAATACCTTTCGTTTCTTAAGCTGACTCTGATAAGTCTTCTTCTGAGGCGTGAAACAAATAATACTGCAGGTTGCCAACAGTCAACTGAGGCAGAGATGATCTTTAAGAGGGAATTGTAAATTACTCCCCACACGAGCCTTTGGCAGATAATTAGCCACTCTCTATCCCTGCAGGGGTGTTTATTTTTCAGCTCATTGGAAAGGTGTAATAAATGGTCCAATTTTTCTAAAGCTACATCATGCCGTGTTTTACTTTGGTGAAAAGATTTCTAGCATGCGTAATCCAGATCGAGATGTAATAGAGCAGTTCAGTGATCGTACTTCTGCATCTCGTGACGACTGAAAATGAGGAGATAATCAACCACGTCAAAATATAAAAAGCTTAATGTAAACCTTTACTTGTTTGAATAGACCGTTTACGTTTTTCTATATTTACCACATCAGGGGTCCGTTTCGCGAAAATACCTTTAACTTATGTAAGGATCTGTAAAGATGTTCTACATTTCTTCATTTAAACTTGGGTTTCAAATTAAAAGTTGTGAAAATTTTGCACTAAAACCATTTTTTTAAGAAATGGTCAGGGTGCCAAAATCTGATGCTCTATTCTTTTGATTTTGACATTGATATCTGCGCCCCAGATAACGTCACAGTAAAGTAATTAACTATCCTGGCTGACTTAAGCCCCGTCCACACGAGCAATTTTTATGTGGCAATTTTTTTTTGTATTTTGCAATTTTTACTTGCCCGTGTAGATGGCTCGACAAACATTTGTTGTTAATTTGCGTCAGTAATAATTTTGCACAGCGGAGATGCTCATGGAAAGGAAAAAAGCAAGATGGCGAAAGTCAGAAGACGTGCCAGACGTGTTGCAGCTTTAGGCGCGTTTGTCACATTTTATGTGGCGTCTCACCTACACGGACAATTTTTTTATGTGGCAATTTTTATTTGCCACATAAAAACTAACACGCCAGCTTTTCAGCAAATGCAGTTGTCACATAAAAATTGGTCATTTTTCATCATCTACACGGGCAAATAGAAATTGCCACATAAAAATTGCCATTTAAAAATTGCTCGTGTAGACGGGGCTTTAAGCTGCTAACTCAGGATATTTTAACTGAAGTAGTTTCATCTTCCTGTTTGTATTTAACAACACAGCTCTAGGAACCCTTAGCGATAATTATAGTTTCTATAAACCCCATTTTATCAGGCATCTTTTGGCAAAAAAGCTTATTAATCTTCCGTTTTTGAAACTTAAAAGTTATTTTTTTAAGGGACTCAACAGAGAAGTCGTTCTATGAAAAAGAAAGGTTTGGCTTTCTGTGAAGTTAAAAACAAAAAAAGTCTATTGGTTCAGAGTTAATCGAATTTCTGCTATTTCAAGGGGGTTTCTTGAGGTTAGGAGCTACCTATTTTCGAGGAATCGCAAGGAAAAGTGCGGTTGCATCGAGCCATTATTAAAAATCTGTATTCAAAGAAACTAAACTTATTGAATAATATGCTGAGTATCAATCCCGAGTGCCTTTATTTCTTGTAAGCCTATATTACATAGGCTGAAATAAGACAAATCAAGCTAAAGCCATCGAGATAAGAACTTTTGCGTATTTTTTTTAGAACTGTGCATATTTTTGGCATGTAGTGATGGTAATGCTTAAAGCTCGATGCAGACCCATAAGTGGAAGTTTCATAAACTGTAATAATTATTTTCATTTAATCTTTGCACGTTTATTTCGCTGCCTCTTAATGACACGCAAATTTGTTTCAACTGCGACACAAAGGTGAATTCGTGTTATGATATTCCCTAAATGAGATATCATAATCAATTATTGATGATGATGATCCAAGCCGAAGTCGAGTGAATATGCGAAATATTCACTGACCCTGGGAAAGTGCATTAAAGAGACTATCTCACAAAATTACATGTTATCTCGGTCATGCTACAACTCCTTTGTAAATGTAATGTATTGTTATCATAAGTGTATTCTAGTATGTTTAGCATATCTATTTACGTGGATCCCTTGTCCAGCTGTCATTGTCATTGTTATCTGTCCATATCTGTCCTTTTGATCTTGACGTCAGCTTTTCGATGAGAGAAACTTTTAAGAAATATTTAAAACTATAGTCACGAACCATTGATGATTAAAAATGAAAAATAGAAGTTTTACGTTTTCATCGGAAGAAAAAATCTTAGGTTCAGAACGCTTGTCACTTTGCATGACGGTGGAAGTTATACTCTGTTTAATATGTATTTATTTGTAAATAATTCGAATTAAAAATATCAGTCTTTTCAGAACTATTTAACCATAAAGACCCGAGCATGATTAAGCTGTATTTTGAAATAGTTAAAGCTACGGTGGTTGATTTGAATCCGGCTTTTTGCCTTTGTGTAGTAATATCAACCGAGAAAAAGAAGCGCATTTGAAAGAGATTATAATCTCTTGGTATTTGGAAAACGAGCTCATTTTGCGCCATAATAAGTACGTCAAAAATATAAGCTAGAATGAAAGTAACACAAGGTTATCGCAAAACTATTTAGAGATAAATTCCATGATGTTTGATTCCTATTTTATCGAGTTTTTTTCAGGAATAAATCAGTTCAAATTTTAATTCCACGGTAGTCAATTCAAACCTTTGTTTCACAAAAAATAAATAAATAAATTCGATAAAAAACACTGAGAATTTATGAACGAAAATCTTTTAACATTTACACATCGTAAGTAGTATAAGGGGGGCACTATGATACAGAGCTGATCAGAGATTGAGTATTTTGTACCACGTGGTACAAATTAACCAATTACATGGGATCTCAAATGGGGATTTGAATTAACGCCATGTAATTGGTCTATTCACTCCTCTCTAATCGGTTGGTTAGCAAATGGAAAGTTTATCAGCAACCACACCTTTCAATTCTTTATCGACTATTAATGACGTTTACTGAGATAAGTTAAAGAAACATTACAGTGAAAGATGGAATTGAGTCATCTTAGGCGAAAGTTTCTATGGAAGAGAGATACTAATTTGGTGGTAGTGCAAGAAGTGGGATTTCGTCTGAATTTTACCAACCAATGTGTTGGTTCCGGAGATCGCGGTAATGGCACACTTGCAAAATACGTTGTCATGTTCACTCTGCGCTATGCAATAATAGGCAATGCAGCGCTACCTCACGATGTTTTTGTAAAATAAACGCTTGAAATGAATTGAAAGAAAATGCGGTCGCTATGAAATCAGCAGAGATTTTTCACTTAGACTCAGTCTCTGCAACATACAGCTCTGTTGATTGCTTGCAGCACTAGAAGCAAAAAAGTGCTTTTACTCCACAGTATCGGAAAAATTTTGTGGGTTTAATTTGTTCGTATTTTTGGAATAGTACGTGCTCAATTCGTAAAATTTACTACGTACAGAAAGAAAACATACGCATACAGTTAATACCAACCACCGTGGTAGCAAAAACGATTAGTTGTGATGCACGGCAGAGCGGGAAACAACCCAATCGAATTGTTATGCTGGTGGAATTATATTCACTTTTGTGGCAAATAATAAATTACAACCATTTAGCTGTGTGCTTCATCGTGACGAGACAGTCATGAGATATAATTTTGATAAATTCATTCATTTATTTGTAAGGTATACATTACTGTTGTGTGCCATTCTTTGTAACTGTTAACCCAACGGAATTAGTTTTAGATATCTCTGGCTTTTCACAACCGAATGCATACAGTTGCAACAAAACTCCACTTTAAAAATTTGGTCATATACTTTAATAAATAACAATGGCTAATTAGTTTAAATTTCATCATAGGTACAAATCTGTCATTATTTCATCATAGGTACAAATCTGTCATTATTTGTTAAAAAAATGGTAGTTTTTTTTAATGGGATGACGAGAACAGTAAAAATAACGCCTAGCAGTTGTCTTTTAATATATCTGTTCACTTGATGTTTGTTACATCATTAAAAAATCATTATCATTATCAAATCCTCATGGTCATTATCATTAGAAAAATACACTATTGGTTGTAAAATGGGGGAGGGGAGGTGAGAGAAAAAAGGGGGAAAAGAAGGAAAAGGGGGAAAAGAAGGAAAAGGGGGAAAAGGGGGGGAAAGGGAGAAAAGGGGAAAAAGGGGGAAAAAGGGGGAAAACGGGGGAAGAAAAGGGGAGGTGAAACGGAGAGGGTGGAAGGGATATTGATCCCCTGACTGTGATTGTTTTTCTTGTGATATACCTGGATATTGTAAAATCCCCAGAATATTTAGAAAAAATTGGCAAAATAAAAATAACAATACACGTAACGAGAAAAAGAGATTACAAAATGATAAAAAATGACGCTAATTGCTTTGCTAAGCTTACTTTTCCGCGATATTGAGGAATGCGCTCTTTTCGTCAAGTCAAAAGTAATTGCAAAGGGTTATTCTGATTGGTTCAAATCAAGGCATATCTTCATACAACCCCTGTGTAAGGTTCTGTTTGGTCTCGGCCTCTCAATAATGGTTCATTCTCGCCTGAGTCCAGGCTTTCATCTTGTTGGTCATCAGAGGCTTGAGCCTGAAAACAATTTATATAAGGCTTTTTGATTGTATGACGAAAAATCAAAACTGATTAATCACAACGGTCCATCAGAGAACTTAGAGTTAACAAGCAGGGTCTACAAGCGGTAAACACAACTGACTAAGTTGCCACTGGTTGCAGTTTTGCATCTTATTGGTTGAGAGAATGGCGCGATTTTTCTAGACCAATTAAAGAGCAAGGTAAAGCAAAGTAATGACGAATACTCAAAAACCTGACCAGGGACTAGGATCAGCAATCACAGTACTGGGCTTACGGGGTAATTCAGGGTGTCGTGTATATCGCTTCAATCGAAAAAACAAAATAGGGTATATTTCCAGCACTTAATCATTTATTTCTACATTTCTTAACTACGTGGTCGCTTATATCACATGACCTATGCAATGGCACGAAATGGGTATAAACAAGATATATGAAAAAAGAAAAAGAAAAAAAAAAAAAGAAAAAAGGTAAACAAAATGTCGATGTTCAGTCGCGACACAGGATTTGCATAACTTTTAGGTTTTTCAGGTGATAGGGATTTAATGAGTTAATTGATAAGGATTCCTTCTTATTTTTATCCCACAAAGAAAGTATCACTATTATCTTCTAAACGAAACTATTGCATTTTCCTCATGTTCATGTTACCTGCTGTGAAGGCTCAGGCTTGGGCATCAATGGAGGAATAATCAATAGCTCATTATAAAGAGCTGTACCGAGCATCAAAAAGAGAAATCCATCGACTGCAGGAAAAAAAAAAGAGCATTTGGAGAGAAAATCACTATTTGCATTGGCATAATCCTCATTTTGTGTCCTTGTATCAAAGGCACTCGGAGATAGCCTTTTATTAGTCTTTACCATATCGTTTTATTTTCCGTATTTCAAAGAATTTTGACGGTTCAGAAAATCGTTTTTTCATTACAATAAACCCTCAAAATCATAGGTTTTTCGTAATAGTAAACAAGAAAGTAACTGCAGTGGTTGAGAATTTAGGAGATTTACACGGACAACGAATGACAAGGCTGAATCGTTCTCAGGAAACAAATCGCGGTACAAAACAGAACCCTATTATTACCTTGAAAGATACCATATCTTTTGTCCCAAGCTTCACCAAAACTCTGGAAAAAAAGAAAAATAGTATATGAAACAACACGTGTGAAATTAGTTAAATTGTTGAAACAAATATTTGTCGGTAAAAGGAAACCTAAAAAGAAAATTAAAGTGAGGTCCGTCATTAAGAGACGATGGGATGAGCGAGCCGGTATCACTTGGCAGATTTTCCAAATGAAAGGGGACACTTGGTTTGAGTCGACTAGCTTGAGTTAAAAGGTGGTCCATTTGGGATAACAAATACTTTAACAGCAAGAAAGTCGCAGAAAAGATCTAAAAGGAACAGAATACTGTTGGCGTCAAAAGACACAAATGCAAAATTATATTTACCTACAGCAGTATGAACTAAAAATTATATTCACGCTTAAAACACCTGTTGTAAAACCCAGTTCTTGGAAATATAAGACATAAGTCAAGAAACATTCATATTTGGCGTAGTCTGATTACCTCATCAAAGACATAGTGAATGAATAGGTCCACAAGCCAAACCACAATAGTTCTGCATGCATCTATTAACGTCCTGTGAACCGCTAAAAAATTACAGTGAAATGTTCAGCAAGCAACCGTGGACGATAATCCTACTCTTGTACGTTGGATCAGCAGTGATCCAATCGGCCCAAAATAACGAACATAAATATAGAGGCAAGTCCGATACAACGTAGATAAGTTTTAAAACGGAGCACTATATTTCGGCTGGCCAAACCAGCCTTCTTCAGGTGCAGTGGTCAATTCCCACTGCACCTGAAGAAGGCTGGTTTGGCCAGCTGAAATATAGTGCTCCGTTTTAAAACTTAGCTAGGTTGTATCGGTTTTGCCTCTATATTTAAAAAATTATACACCTCATTAAAGTGTTCACGAAGAGACGGGCTCTGCTGAGAATTAAGATATTTGCCTTTACTTAAGCTCCCCTTCCTTTCCTATTCACGTGTTCATTTGGTATATACTATACACCTCCTGGAGCAAGCAAACTGAAACAAGATCGCGCGTCAAGGGTTTTAAATTTCCAACCATTTTCAATACTTATAGAAATAAACTCATGTTTATTAAAAATTATTCGCCTCAGGTTCGGTGAATATCGTCGGATTTTTCGACAATATTCACCGAACCTGAGGCGAATAATTGTTTTAGTATAATTTCCGAGCTGAACAACAGAGACATTTCTAAAATCATAACATTTTAGTAACATTTATTGACATTTTATTTTAACATTTTATATAAACCACGTGGAGCGGTTTATATAGCGTCATACAAGGAACCACTCGACCAATCAGATTGTTGGAAACTCTTTGCTCAGCTCTGAAATTAT
This sequence comes from Stylophora pistillata, assembly GCF_964205215.1. Classification (NCBI taxonomy): domain Eukaryota; kingdom Metazoa; phylum Cnidaria; class Anthozoa; order Scleractinia; family Pocilloporidae; genus Stylophora; species Stylophora pistillata. The sequence goes on along the minus strand of NC_142526.1, from coordinate 2,678,714 downwards.
ACTAATAACAATCATTCACCTCAGCGTCGGGGAAAGTGGTGGCTATATCCACCAATATTCACCTCCATTTCGGTGAATAAGTTCCTTTTGATTTGGAAATACTGACATATTACCTGTTAAAGACTTTGTGACTGACAGTCCAAAGAAATTGTAAAATGAAATAGAGCAGATATATAAAACTGCAAAAAGAAAAGATTCAGAAATAACTGTCAAATGTGTACACATCAATATGCAGAGCATAGGCCTATTTCGTAAACGGCGAGCACAGTTGCTATTCTTCTATCTTCATGTTATCCTCGATCCCATCCATAACAAACATTAGTATTTGCCTCTTGGCCTAAGAGCGAAGTAAAAAAGGCTTATTTGCATGTATATAACCGCCATTATAAAAGAGATCTATCTTCCAAGCTTGAAAATGATAAACTAAACCAAAACTTCCTGACACTTCTATCTAAATACGAACTGAACACGAGTATTGCTACTAATCCAAAATGAGAACTTTGTCGACATCTGACGTAAGAGCTCCGTCCCCCAATAGAACACTGATCTATCCTTAAGTTTCAAGTTACTGTGATAGCTATGCGAGCGCTTTCTGACGAATGTCTTAGAGCGAAACCAGTGACACATCGACCATTCGAGTGAAGGAAAATATCACACAAAGACACTGAGAACTCAACGTAAAGATAAGCAGACTGCCTTATAATTGCCCAATTCCGAATTACCCTGGCCTCATTTTTAAAACGAGTCCTGGTGCTCATCCTTTCAGATGATAATAAGTTTTCATTCACATACAAATTAAACTCATTTTCACAAGAATAGTTGAGCACCAGGCCTCGTTTTGAAAAAGAGGCCAAGGGTAATTCGGAAATGGGCTATTAAGCGCGGGAAACGCACGTGTCCAAAAACGTAATGGTTTTTATTCTTTTTATTAGCATCTGGACTACTTTTGAAACTCTGCTGAAAATGACTCCAGGGGCCATTAACTTGTGTGTTTGCCTGAAAGGGCAAGCCTGTTCTTAAGGTATTCGAAAACACGAGTAAACCAGAACAAACGCCGTGCCCACAAGAATTACATTCAGTGAGAGGACTTTTCATACCTGACATAATCAACAATTTAGCATTATTCTTGATCATCAGCAGAGCATCAAGACTGTTTTCATAGCTGTGGTGATTTTGTTCTCCTGGAATGTAGTACAACACTGGCAGGACTATCTGTGACACAAATAAGAGAAGAACACCATAGCCACCGACTTACTAAACGCCACTGAATCTTTCAATAATTTTGGCAATGGTGGGAATAAAATGGTGGGAATAAAATGGTGGGAATACAATGGTGGGAATAAAATGGTGGGAATAAAATGGTGGGAATAAAATGGTGGGAATAAAATGGTGGGAATAAAATGGTGGGAATAAAATGGTGGGAATAAAATGGTGGGAATAAAATGGTGGGAATAAAATGGTGGGAATAAAATGGTGGGAATAAAATGGTGGGAATAAAATGGTGGGAATAAAATGGTGGGAATAAAATGGTGGGAATAAAATGGTGGGAATAAAATGGTGGGAATAAAATGGTTTGAAAGTAAAGAAAGAGAAACTTTTGTTCTAGTTCCCAATGATGGGAAAAGAGGAACGAGACTTTGTGACGTCACTAGGAGGCGGCCACGCCGTGAAGCAAGCTTTACATGTATAATGGTGGTCTCTGGTGTTGAATGTTTACACATTTACGATCGTTTTAAAGAGTTTGGGTCACTTTGAGGATATCAAAACAGAGTCACTACCATTACTTCACGTAAAAATCTAGCTGGAGAAGGTAACAGTTGAATGGTTTGTGAAGGATACTTTTGGTTTAGTGGTAAACTTTTCGCCTAAAATAAAAAAAAATTCTCGCAGTTTAGCTTGTTTCATAAGGTTTTCGGTACTTTTAATATGTTTCCAAAGGAGAGCTGTTATTTTGAGTCGTGCAAATGGAATTCGTTAAAAAGAAAAAAAAAGCAACTAAAATAGACAAATTTGTTGTTTCACTACATTCTTCTGGTAAGTTTTCTGACAAACCTCACCTAACAAATGAATGTAATTCAACACAATTACTCACATCAGTCAAATACAGAGCATAGAAAAAATTAAGAAAGCCACTGAATCCTACAACAGAAAAAATAAAAGAAGGAATGCAATTCAATAAAAGTAAAGCAATTTGTCACACTTACAACAGTCATGAAAATGACTCCAAAAAAGCCTTCCATCCCAACAACCTATACCAAAACAGCAACAAGATTCCAATTATTCTTTCAGTAGATGACAGTGCTACAGACATGTAGCCTGTCTATACAAAACATCCTTCCATTCATTACTTTGACTGAACATTTCCTAGCTACAGGCAAAATCTACCAAGCAACAATCTCACATTTTCTGTAAACTATTTGGAACTGACCTGCAAAGGATGGAAGTTCTTTTTCTTTAGAAATAATTCTTCTACTATCATCTGTGTAGCACTGACACTTTGACCAGCCAAGATCAAAACAATTCCTGTTCAAAACAAAAATTAAAAAGGGTAAAACAAGAAAAAAAAAATAACAATAATAAAATAGTTCAACTTAATAGGTAACAATATCTATAGCCAATAGCTGGTCAAATCGACCACCTTGAAGTGGAGATATGAATTCCATGGAGAGCCCCACTGGGCCAGTGTGCACAACTGATCACTGAACTTAATTAGGATCCTTGATATTTAACAATTAAACAAATGAAATGCTAGACTGTGAGAGCAAAGAGCCATGCCCATTGTGATGTGTTTTTGAGCAAGAAAGTTAACTCTCATAGAGCTTCTCTTATAACAGCAAACTGTCATGAAATCCTCAACACTACTAGTAGCTTCTTGCTAAAAAAGCCAGGATAACCTTTGGCTGAATAGGCCACTTAGAACAAGTCAAAACTTAATCTTTTTTTCAAGACTGTCATTTTAACATTTACTTTCTGGTCCAATGCAATGAATGTAACTGTGGTCAAATTGTGCAATGCTTGACAGAGTGTAATTCATTACCAAAGACAACTTGTCCCTGGGACGCTCCTTGGTGGTTGTCCCTGAGAACACTTGATAATCCAACAAGAACTAAACCAAGCTGCCAATTATATATAAATACCAAGACAAGGATGTCACCAACAACTTGTACAAAGATTCCATATTGAACCATCTACTGTATAGGCTTGTAACTTAGGGCTGAAAGACATCTATACTCCTTATTCTAAACCAACTTTTGTCAGTAGGCTGACAGTGTGTAACAATACACATCAAGGGGTAACATTCACAAAGGAGAGGCACTCTCGACAAAGGCATATGGGTTGATACTAATTGATCTCCAGTGGAGCTAAATCTTTGCTGTTTTCTTTTAAGTAATATTTTAGGAAATCTAGTGAACATGCTTGCCAAAATGCATGAATTTAAACACCTTTTATTAGTTCTCTTTCAATCATTTGATTATAAACCATCCAGGTATATCTCTCACCATGGTAACAACCATTCCAATCCAGTGAATTGGCCACAACTTTCTCTTGAGGAAGATTTTCTGCAAAAAAAAAAAAAAAAAAAAAGAAGGTAATGTTTGCATGAGGGATGAAGCAGCTAAATGGTTAGCATTCTGGCCTTTCTTAAGCAAGATGATGTACTCTCACAGTGCCTTCCTATTAAATCCAACCAAGTGTATAAATGGGTGCTAAAGAACTGTCAAGCCATTGTGTTGTGTTCTTCCAATAGCCCATTTCCGAATTGCCTTTAGCCTCTTTTTCAAAGTGAGTCCTGGTGCTCATCCTTTCGTATGGTAATAAGTTTTCATTCACATGCAGTTATTAAACTCAGTTTCATACGTATGGTTGAGCACGAGGCCTCATTTTAAAAAAGAGGCTAAACATAATTAGGGAATAGCCCAATATTGGACACGGTGATGTACTCTCACAGAGTCTTCATGGTGCACCAAGGAGTTGATATGAATACCAAGAAATGTCAGGGAATCCTTACAATAGGTGCTTGAATGGAGGAGGGGGGGGATTAATCTAATGTGCACTAGCATTTTATCCAGGGAAGGAAGCACAATCCACTTCTTTCCCTATTATCAGCCACCAAATCTCTCCACATGTTTACTTTTTTATGATCCTTGTCTTGGCTGAAGCTCTGGATACACGAAAGGGTTACAAGACATAAAAAGGAAACTGAACAATACTCACAGATAGCACACCAGTAAATATGATTATTGAACCTCTGAGCATTTGCCATACTGATGCATTGACATAAAGAAGACCAATTCCTAATTAGAAAGAAAAATCATATAATTTTGACACTTCCATTTATCACTAAAATACAAAAATAGCCAATTTAACTTGATGTGTTCTTCCATTTCTCATTCTGCTCTAAAACTCACCTCCCAAAGTGGTTCCAAACAAATCACAAACGGTAGGAAAGGCAAAGATCCACTGGAACACTCTGCAAGTAAAGCAAGGTACGTAAATTACACAATGGTAGTTTTAAGAAATCAACACTGAGATGGTTTACATGGGTGTAAAACATTTGTTTTGCAGAAACAAAATTCATCTGTCATCAACAAAATAAAATTACCTTTTCAAATGCTAAAAGAAATAATGTAAAGGATGAAGCAAGAATTTTACAGTAACCAATTATTCAGCAGTTGGTTTATCAGAATCAAGTATTTTTTCATTGACAGCAAAACCCAATGACAGAAGGAGGAAGGAGCAAAAACAACTCAACGATCATTGTTTCCTACCTTGGTTGTTGAGCTATTTCTATTGAAGATCCATCCCTAATTTCATCTCTATTGACATTCAATAAATTCTGATTGCATGAAAAAAGGGTTGAAAAGAAAAAAATGAATGATATTAAATTCAAATTACAAAGAGAAATTAACTCAAAACTAGCTGCACCTCCTTTATATCATTAACGATTTCACCATTATGATAATTCAGTGACATTTTTCTGAAACACTTTTTAAATGCTGGTGTGACTGTGCCTCATTCACCTTGTAGATAGACTGTGATTATGAACTTGATAGATGGCTTACAAATTAAATAACTTAGGGTGAAACTTGCTAATTGAATGAAAGAATCTCAGGAGCCCTGTTTTTTTGTGTGTATGTGTGTGTGTATGTGTGTATGTGTGTATGTGTGTGTGTGTATGAACCAGTCAGCCAGCTGCCAGCCAGCCAGTCCGTCTCTCCAACTATCAGTATGACCACCAGTCCATCAGTCAGTGAGTCACTCCAACTATAAATTATATGTCTGTCAGTGAGTCACTCCAACTATATATGTCTGTCAGTGAGTCACTCCAACTATATATGTCTGTCAGTCAGTCAGTCAGTCAGTCCAACTATCAGTATGTCCATAAGTCACTCACTCAGTCAGTCAGTCAGTCAATAAGTTAGTCAGTTGGTCAGTAACAGTTAATCAATTGCATGTAATTAGTCAGTGAGTGGTCAGTCCAACTTTTTCACATACCTGAGGTATACAGTAATCAACTAAGTGATTATGTTCAAAAAAAAAAGTTAAAAGTTGGATGGGTTAAATAGAGAAAAAAATATTTTGTATGAGACAATTAACAGGTAACCAGCTCAATTTACACAAACCTGTTTGAATTTCTGTCTTTCTCTTCTTCTATGAATGCAGAGACCAATCAAACACATGGTCTCCCCTGACAATTAAAAAAAATGTCTTGAGAACATAAATGAAGGCATTAATGGAAACAAAAATAATAAAAAAACAATGCAAAAATCTTTGAGACAACAAAATTAAGTTCCTCTTCTTTACTGGAGTATGGCCTTACCAATAAACATTAGACCTGTTTGAAACCATGGATGGTCAAATTTGTGAACTTCATTGCCATGCTCATCTTTCAATCCCTTAGCTCTAGAAATATCATATCAAATGAAATTGAGAATGTGACATCAATGAGATGGTGTTAAGAATACTCTTTTTTAAAAACTTTTTGGTTCTTTTTTTAGAGTGTGTCTATCAGGGGATGGGACATGAAACAATTTTGATATAGGGGTTGACCGCAGCACCTTAATCCGTGATAAGCATGTAGTTTCTCGTTACAGCAACGCTGCTGAATCAAGCTTTACTGTCGTGGGGATAACTGATTGAAGAAACCAGTTTAATTGATAAACAAATTCTCCTTGTCCGTGCTATAGGAAATGTTTAGATAACAGCGAGGAGAAAAAATTCTGTATTTTGACGTTTGGTTATGCAAGTGGGTTTGAAACCTCTATCCTGACGATACAATCTTCACGTGATCATGAGTCCAACCTTTAAACCACTCAAACCCTATAGTTCGTGATCTTTCAGCATTATGACAGAACAAAATAGTCGGATTTGGTTAGGCTTATGTTAAAGAACTGGACGAGTGTAAAAAGGTTTCCTTATGCTTAGCCACTCGATTTCTGCGTGCGTCCTATGGAAAAAAAAAATCCTGACAAAATATTTGCATAAATTCTCAGTTTGTATTTTCAGAGCGTCCTAAAGATCAACCTAGTCGATACTTACGAGCAGTCATTTTGTGCTTTCTTTGACAGGGTGTTTATCGATCCTGAGATGAGCATTCCGATAGCCAACAGAATTTGGGTGCAAGTCAAGGTCGCCATTTTGATTTTCTCTCCCTCGATGCGAAATTAGGGGAGGGGTAGGGGAGGGTCTTTCGTTCCAAAAGTTTAAGAAAACTTATCAGAAATTACACCAGTGGAGATCGTATTTTCTACTAAGTTTTTTCAAAACCAGATACTCCGATTCGTCAAGGACGTTTATTAGACTCCCGAGTAACGTTATTTTTGCCTCGTTTACTCGTTTGACCAATAGTTGGCAAAGCTATTCGCACAAGTTTTTTTTCTGCTCAGAATATTCTGGGCGTCCACCATTTTTTGGAAGGTGTATTAACGGTTGCTATATGGCAGATTTTTGAGAATTTCTCACTACTGAAGATCACAAGTCCTGAATGTCTCTACCAAAATATTCAGTCCGTTTTTCGCAAATAGCGATTTCAGGGTTCTGTCAAAATGATCATGAAGGTACATTTTCTCTCTGAATGATTATTTTTGCAAATAATTCATCTGTCAGAAACTAGAAAAGAATGCAAGGTATCCCAACAATAGGTCAATTACTTTATTAAGAGCCTTGCAGTTAGAAAAAAAAAATGTTATCTCCTCTATATAAAGGCATTTCTGTTAAATAATCATATGATTGCAAGCATGCTGCAAGGAGAAGTGCAACTCTTGGTGGCTATACAGTGCGGTAGTCACGAAACTGAAATGACCCTTCTAATGCTAATGAGCTTACGAAACACAGGCCAGGCGGTTTCCAGGCGACGAAGAATTGAGAGAAGAATGGCTGCTCAGCAGGTACTATAAATAAAATTCTAAATAAATTCCCCTCCTTTCACGGGAGCCCGGTTAGCTCAGTCGGTAGAGCATCAGACTTTTAATCTGAGGGTCAGGGGTTCAAGTCCCCTATCGGGCGACGGAGTTTCATTTTCTTTCGGCACCGATTGATATTGTTTTTTTTTGTTTCACTTTCCCTTTTGCCTCTTAATCTATACTTTTATGTCATAATTTTGCAAAGATACGACTTTTTGTACTCCCCTGCCTACAAAAATCACTTCAAAATTGCCTTGTATGTAAAATCACTTTTGAGGACCTGGCAGAAAAAAAACAACTTTACATTTTGGTTCTAAACGTTATTCTTATTGTTGTTGGATTTTCTTTACTAGTGACTCATTATAATTATTATTATTTTTTTCTTACTAGAGCATGTCAGTTTAAGTAATCGTGCAAGAATAAATTGTGTGAAACAGGAAATAAAACTCGAAAGACAGCTGAAATTGTAACTGGTTTTATTAAAATGGGCGCAGATGATTGGCTATTCCAATAAGCCTCGACCAATAAGAAACGTGAATAACAATAATTCTGTATATGAGCAGCTTTTCCGCCATCTTGGCATTTCCATTTTCTTGAAAAGAACAACATGGCATCAAGTCCCGCAAGAGATAACGAGGATGATGACTATATGAGAAAACTAGAAACCATAAGAGATATAAGGTAACTAATTATCTTTTTTTTTTAAGTTGATGTCTGCAATTCTCTCTCTTGATCTGTACTTCTCTGTGAAAATTAGAAAGGGTTTATATTTCCTCGCGTTGCATTCATCAAATGACTATTCAATTTTGAAGCATCGATAGTTTCGTTTTGTTAAATGTGTTAAACGCCTTAAATTGTACATGCATGAATTTTAAATATCCCAGGATTGATCGTCATCATTTGCTTTGAAATGAATTATTATATTTTTGAAGAAATCGAGTGCACGCAACAGCGAGAATTTTCTTTAAAAATTAATTTGTGCGACATCGAAAAAGAATTATTGCATTTTGACGCTATTGTTCGATTGAAACGTTTCAGCTGTGGGTCATAAATGTAGTTATTCAATTATTCTGAAAAGGGAAATTTATCTTCCATCTCGAAATCCTACTTAACATTTTTCCAGAACTGTCAGACAGCCTTTTTTTCAAATAAAAAAGAGCCACTGGTCTCTTACAAGGCAACGAGTACAATGTGCATAAATCCTCCGTTCCTTCTTTTGTGCATTAAAGACAAAGAAATAGAATCGCGTTGTTTTTCTTAATGAACGTATTTCTTTGTTCCTGAAAAACACATATTCCCCTGTTCCTGCTTGATTGCAGCCTATTGATGGCCATTAGGGGGATTGGTACTTTTTTTTTTTCTTATTTCAAATGGATCACAAGCTTGACTTAATGGTACATTTGACATTTCTTTTATTCTGGGAAGGTAAGGGCAACTCTTTTAGCGTTTCACTTTTCATCTGATTAGTGGTCATATTGGATTTGAAAAATAGCCAAAACTTATTATCATGATTTCAGAGTACTACCTATCAGATTTTCCAATGTTTATACAATGGTTTATATGAATAACAGGTAAAACCATTTAGCTTCCCATTCGATCATATCTTTTTTTCCAAATGTATTAAGTTAACTGTATGGTAAGCTTAAGTTTTCCACTCAACAGCACTCATGCATGGTTGACGTCTGTGAAAAATTTTAGTGGTCAAAATCACACCCTCATGCTTTATCACCATTTTGATTCTTTTTGATGACAGTTACAGCATTCAATGAATGACCAATATTTCATTTTGTTCCAAGGAAATTTCCAGAATGAGTCAGTTTATGAATTTGCAGCCTTGCCCAGCAATCTGTGCCCTTGAAAACTCTGTGAATGAAAATAAAAGCAGACACATTCAGTCTATTGGATCATTTTTTGATGACTATGAACTCATAAATTGAATACCATTCATGCACAGATGTACAATGAGACAATGTATCACTGAAGGCCAATTGGTTATAGTAAGTGACCTATATCCAATAGGCTACCCATCTCCAGGGTTATCATTTGAAGCCTCTAGGCCGTTAGACCATTTTCTGCAGGCTATTTGATGAATTGTGACCAAAGGCCAAAAATAAATCTTTTGGAACTGATTTTAGCATTAATGTCGCTTAAATAAAGTTTGCCAAAATATATGTCCCAAAATGCTAAGATTAATGTCTCAGAGAGTTTAAATTTTAAAATTTTTCCAGGTAACCTCCTACCTCCCCTAGAATGTTAAAGTGTGCTGTAAGAGTAACAACTGTGAATGCAATGCTAAATTAAATTAGCACCCTGTTAGTGCTGGGTTTAAAGCTTATTACTTGCACTTGTCTGTTAACAATTTTTGACAACACCAGAAGGTTCCATCATGCCCATACAGTGACTTACAGGTAAATACATGTAGATGTATGTAAACCTCTTCTTATACATTATCTTCCACTAGCTGCCACAATAAAATCCACTCTGACTAATAGATTATTACAGAAAAGTACAAGAAAATTATTACAGAAGTACAAGAAAAACTGTTATATCTTATCTCAACATTACAGGGTGAAGACATCCCAGTTGGAGAAACTAAAATCTCAGCTCATCCATGAGTTAGATGTAGCTGAGAAGGAAAGTAAGCTGCTCAAAGACTATAAGGGAGAAATGGAAGCTCTCCTACATGAGAAAATGGCCCATGTAGAGGAACTTCGACTTATCCATGCTGACATCAATTTGGTAAGTTTAAAGATCTATGTGGGTAACATACCATAGATTTCCATCCTCCATATTGCATGCTGACAAGTGCTCATTGGTAATGCAAACCAGCCTCCTTAAAAACCGGTGAGACTGCACACTCTACTTTGCCCATCCAAAAGAAAAAACTCAAGCGAGTGTGTACCCTCTTACTTGCTCTTGCTAAAACACAGTCTTGTCCCTGGTTTAGTAGCGCACATGCTATACAAGCTAACTTCCTTTTCATGAAGAGAAGACAAGTATCCAGTCACTTTCCTTTTCCTCTTTTTTCAGTTCGTAGTACTAGACTGTTTCTCCTCTATTGTTTTTTAGCGATTTTAAAATGTGCCATTACAATGGTCATTTTTGTACAAGCTTGCCATGCTCAGTTTGTACCCATACCTCAGGCCAATATTCGTTACTTATGGCCCCTCATGCCCAGCTTGGCAAACCTAATTTTTTAAATTTTTTTTCATTTAATTTGATATGTATCTGATATAACTGTTTCGTTGTTTATTGTCTAAAAATGAAGCTTCCCTTCCCCCTTCATAGGTTCTGTGAGGCTAGGATAATAATAATAAGCGGCACTCCCGCAACACTAGATACTCAAGCATTAATGCTGTTTGTCCTAAATACAAAAGAGAATCAAAGGGAGGACGCTCTTTCGCTGTTTCGGTTACAAGACTGTGGAATAGTATACCTATTGAAATTAGGAAACTAGATTCTATAGCATGTTTTAAAAAGAACATGTTTGCCAAGATTTTTAAGGAACAACAATGTTTGCATCATTTTACTATTCAATAATATCTTCTTAATTGAATCTTGTCTTATTTTAAATGCTTATTTTAAATGTTTACATATTTTAGCTTACATATTTATCTGATTGTATATATAGTTGTGTAATCTGTGCAGGGCCACAAGTTTATTAGCCTCTGGCTATTAAGTGCTACCCTCTTTAAATAAAGGCTTTCACTCATTCATTCATTCATTCATTCATTCAGGACTGTGTTGACAGGGTGTTATTTTTGAGACCTACACAAAACAATCTCTTTTTTCATTCCTTTTTCTGTTGATAGTTGGCTTGTCAAGAAATTGGAAGGTGTGCCTAAGTCCCTGCACTGACCTCTCCCTTAAAGCTTGTCCAACACTAGAAATGAATTTGGTAAAAGTTTCATAAAAGTTTCTTTTTTTTTTATCTTGCAGATGGAAAATACTATCAAGCAGTCTGAAGCTGAAAGAGAAAGAGGGCTGGACACCCTGCGAAGACTACATGAAGAATACAAACCCCTCAAGAGAGAGGTGGACAAAATGAGAGGCTCTTTAGGTCTTGATAAAATAGCCAACCTGGATGAAGAAAACAGCCTTGCAGAGTAAGATAGTTGTCATTTCGTAGAAGTGAGGTTACAAGCAGTTTTAACCCTTAAACTCATAAGATTGACTAGCATCTAACTTCTCTTTACAATATCAGCCCTGAATCACACATTGAGGTCAGGAGAATAAAGGAAATGATCACCAACTAAAGAAGTTCTTGATTGTTAAACAAATTCTCCTTGTCAGCACCTTAGAAAATGTATAGAGAACAGTATGGAGAATAAATAATCTGGATATATCAACAAAGTTGAAATGGTAAATTGGCCACCGTAACGATTACAAAAGCTGACGTTTCGAGCGTTAGCCCCTCGTCGGAGCGAATGACGAAGGGTTAACGCTCGAAACGTCAGCTTTTGTAATAGTCACGGTGGCCAATTTACCATTTCAACTTTGTTGATATATCCAAATTATTTCGTTACCCCCACCAATGCAGCCCCAAACAGTTTCTTTAGAGACTAAAAGCCTTTATTCATTAGTATGGAGAACATACATACTGATGTTAAAATGTGTAAGGTTAGTAATGTAAGTATCTTCTCAAAAGACTTTGTAAGTAGAATCAAGGCTGTGCTTTAAGGAAAATTGAATGGAGCCCAGTGCTCTGAAACTGTGAAATCCAGGGTGCCCAGCATATGCTTTGTATGAAAAAACTAAAATTCCTGAGTCGCCTAAGAGCAAAAGTAAGGTGCCAGGTGCCACCGGGCACTGCTCGACCACAGCCTTGAGAATGAAACTTTTTTTGACACCACTGTTAGTTATGCTGAGGTAACCATCATAACTTGACTTTTGTTCCAAAGTTAATAAACCCATACAGGGGTGCTTGTACTTGAAGTAACACAAGCAAAGGTAACAAATTCCTAACAGAAAAATTAGGTCTTTTCTTGAGCTTTTATAGAATAAAGTGTTTTTACTCTTTCACTCTTCAGGTTTCTCGAGCGTGCCCCTCCGGGTTGGAAGCCAGAACCACAGGAACCTCCTCCTCCCCCAGTGGCATCCCAGCTGGCTGCAGCAGCAGCGGCCGCCCAGCAGCTCGTCAACAAACGTGGTCCTCCAGGAGAACGACACTTCCGCCAGCAGCAGCCACCCCCAATGAAAGCGTGCCTGTCTTGCCATCAACAGATTCACAGGAATGCGCCCATCTGCCCGCTTTGTAAAGCAAAGAGTCGTTCTCGACATCCGAAGAAAACTAAGAGAAAACATGAAGATTGAATAAGAAGGCAGCCGTGAGGGATGACACGATCAAAAAAAGTGACTTTGGCTGTAGCGTTGGAACCCGGAAGTGAACCAGGAAGAAATATGAATTTTAGTTTGAAGTGCTTTAATCGGTTTAAATCATCAATGATAAGGATTCGCAGTTTCTCAGATTCTCAAGTTCTTTATGCTCTAATCGAGACGCTGTGATTGAGGCTCTTGCATGATTTCCGCGTTTTTTGATTTTTAATTTAAACTAATCGATTTGCTCTTTTATTGCTTGTTTTGTTTTTCTGTTTGTTTGTTTCTTTTGCTTTCCAAGGAATGGGTTTGTTGGGTGACTTGGTGAATGAACGCATGGATATTTCTACTAGACGCTATATTCATTTGATAAAGCTTTTTTTTTTGTGAGGGCCACAAGTTTATTAGCTATGCTATTATGTGTTACCCTCGTAAAATAAAGTCTTTATTATTATTATTATTATTATTTTTAGTGTGCATTTAGATTGACTGTCGTCGAACGATGTTAGTCTCTAGTGATTGTTAGAGCCACTGAATTTTCCCTTAATTTTTTTTCTCATTTTCTCGCTTGCTAAATATTTAGATAGTGAATTTTTTTTTCTTTTTTTCATTTTCTCGATTGCTAAAAATATAGCGCGGCGAGAGCTTTTGAAGTTGTACCTCAGCGTGAAATCGCAAACATTTGCATGGTGTTTATAGCAAGATATCTCGCAGTATTTGCCCAATCATAGCGGGTGCATTTCCATAATAACTTAACCAATTAATATAGTAGTCTACAAAGACCAAGTGACTTATTAAACATGGTAAATCCATGAATACCGCTTATTAGACCTATAATCATAATATATACAAACTGTATTTATTGAATAGGAAGTTAAGATCCGTCATATTAATTATACATATACGTGTTATTTAAACTGATATGATCATAGTTCCAAATACCAATAAATGTATTTAACGGTTAGATCTAGCCTGGGTCAGTGATCTTTAACGAGGCACACCATCAACCTGAAATATCGCTCATGATTTTTTTCTTTGCAGATAATACTCGTATATAGTTTTCAACATGGTAATTTTGTCAAAGTGCCTAAATTAATTCTCGACCAGAGAAAGCTTAAGTTGAGGTTAACCCCCAATTCCCAATGAGTAAACCATCCTCTTTAGAATTATCCGACGATTTTTCGTGCAATTTCTTAGAATAAGTGAGAACTAGACTATTATCTATTTTAGAATACGAAATGCATTTGCCTTGAGATGGAGGTTAGTTTACTGAAACCTTTTTGAGATATTATTCAAACAAGTTACCGTCTACATTCCTTCAATTATTTCGTACTAAATATGCGCTCAAACTACTCGACTACGAAAAAAGTGTGATAGCACTTTCCGTGACGAGATCCTTCTGAAGTACTTATTGTGTACAAACCCCGCAAATAAATAAATCGACTGGCGCGCAACGGATTACAAAATGCAAAGTAATTGGGTGGAAAAAGCAGATATATTAATTGCAGTGCCAATAGAATTTGAAAACAAATCTCTTGACTAGCAGATTACGATTGTTTATGCTGGGTTTAGTTGATCGCACCTTTTGGTATTTACCCAGATAATATTTGTTTTGATGGACTTATGAATTTTTTTATGCTTTAAGAGGTCTAAGGTCCAATTAAAAGTTTGCTTGAAAAAATATTATAAAACGTAACAATAGCCCGGCCTATTGGAGTTCGTTAACAAAAGAGTGTACCGAATTGATTACGCTCGAGTCTTGAATATTAATTATGATTATGTAAAAACAATACCGCATACTGTTGTGACCTTATAATTAGAACTACTTCGGCAGGGATTTGTAGTTCAGCTTCATGCTACCAAATAGCGTCACTTCACGGACTAATCATGCGCTCTATCCTAATTTGACCTAAAACTTCGGTACTCTAGGCGAAATCAGTTCACTGAAGGCGGCAAGTCTTACCCGGAATTGCTTCCTGTTTAATTAATCTAGTTTGGTTCATCGGTGATCGAGATTTTACTCACAAAATACCCTGACCTAAACTAGGCTTTTCGATTTTGGTCACAAGAGATTTTCGTGACACCAGTGGTTAAAGTGTGGTTGACGGAGGCGGGCTCCTTCAAGATGGGAAATGGTAATACGAAAGCAGCTACTCTTCGACGAGTTGTACTTGCCAACCAAAAATTCCGTCAGGCTTTGCAGCTTTGGCAAGACGATCGCTCCGTTAGGGAGCCCTGGAGAACAATTCTCCGCAAAGCTCCATCGCATATTTACCGCAAACGGAAGGAGTTACTTCAAAACGAAGACGAAGAGTTGATGGAGTATTTCAACAACCTGCTACAAGGGAAAATCAAACCAGATTCAAGATGGAGTATTCCTTCGAGGGAGATCGCTATATTTCTGAGTTCAACTTTTACGGACATGTGCAGGGAAAGAGATCTACTCATGGAAGACGTGTATCCATATTTGCGCGAATTTTGTCGACAACTTGGCTATAATTTCAGTGTGGCTGACATGCGCTGGGGAGTGCGTGACGAAATGACGGACGAACATCAAGCAGTTGAAATTTGTGTGAAAGAAGTACAACGATGCAGGTATGCAATTTTGATTTGTTGTTTACAAATGACAAATTTCGCCATGAAATTGATAAGCGGTCGAGGGGGATTATTTTTCATGGCATAATTAAGAAATACGTTTGTCGTGTTAGTGGAATTTTGAAGCACAGTGTAAGGATTGAGTGCTTTTAAACAATGGTCGAAGATTCTGAAAGAATACGTTGCTTAGAGACAACACGGTACATAATGAAACGTATCTTTAAGCTCTTTTTTTTATTCATACAGAATAACAAAAGATTAGTTTTTAAAACAAAACAAAGATTAATTCAAAGTAAAATACTTAGCACAGATTTTACCTCTTAGAAAATTTAGGTAAACCTATTAAAAAAAAAACCAGCTGATAAACAACATCATTCGATTTTACAAATGAGTTGATAATGTAATTTGGCCACCGTAAAGGGTTTTTTGTCGGAAAGAGTGGCCAGTTTGTATCATTAACTCAGTTGATGAAACCAAATTAACTCGTTATACCACCCTCCGATGCAGCACCAAATTTTATTTAGAAACTTACTCCCTTTTTTTATTTGATAAAACAAAGTGTTTCATTGAAGACTTGTTAATTTGGCCAGATCTAGGCCATGTTTCTGAGCAGTAATGGATAGAAGCCTCCATCGTAAAAAATCTATTCAACAACTAAAAATGCGCTCATATGAGTGTTTCATAACTGCAAACTACTAATAGTCGCTCTATTAATGGGGATTAAAAAAAAATAGCACTCTGCAAGGTTAATTAATTAATGGCAATATTTTCTTACAGATATCCTAACTTCTGTGAAAAAAATTCCAATACATTGAAATCAGATGTGGAGCTTGAAAAAAACTTTTTTTTCCTTAATACGTTTAGTTTCGATATCCGTTTTCTTGTTCGAGTGATCAGGCCCCGGTTGTTCAAAGGATGGATAACGCTATACACTGGATAAATCTCTATCCGGTGGAGAGCGCAGTACGTTTTGGTAACACTTATCCGCTGGATAGCGATTTATCCGCCGGATAGCGTTATCCGCCCTTTGAACAACCGGAGCCAGAATTTTTATTACATATTTTCCTCTTATAACGAAAGCGGAAATGGGGTCAGCCAGATGTAGTTTGCAATAGTGACGGTATTTTGCGCATATCGATACAGCTTACCACTCAAAAACTGGTTAAAGTTGATCATTGTTTTTAAACCAGTTCGTCAAATACACGCAATATCAACAAATGAACATTTCATAGTCTCTCTTTTGTTATCACGCTAAACTGTGCGAGAGAATTCTCCGCAGCGGAACTCCATGCATACCGAAGGATCTGAGCGTAAAGTAGATGGTTTTTGAGAAAATGAACAAAAAGTGTCAAGAAAGAAGAGCGTTTAACGAAAGAATTGTAACGGTGTAAACTTTTACCTTACATGGACTGTTTGAAATTGGTGAGATTCTCGCGTATGCTCTCTTTATCAAGAATAAAGTCTTAAAAAATCTATTTATTTATTCTGGCGTGCTGTTCCTGACAAATTCTAGGAAGGAGTCCATAGGACCATACATGGTTTGTATTATTGGTGACAAGTATGGCTATAGACCAATCCCGAACAAAATTGATAAGGAAGTGTTTCAGATGCTGTTAAGTAGCGTCAAGAGTCAGCCAGGCAGCAAAAGCGCATCTGAACTGTTGGAAAAGTGGTACAAACTGGATGAGAACAGTTTCCCTGCGGCGTACGTACTACTTCCTGTGTCAACATATTACCCGCACGCTTACAAGAATTCCGCTGTAGTCGATATGACGACCAAGACAAGACAGGAAAGAAATCAGTGGTGGCAGGATTTGGTAACCATGAGAGAAGCTTTACAAAAGGCTGCGAGTCAGACAGACGTTTCAGCTTTTTCCCTTTGCAACATGACAGAAGAGGATTTTAAAATATCAGTGACAGAGGAGGAAATTATGACTGGGATTAGAGGGGAAGACATGGATCCCAATTATATGTTTCTCTTTTTACGTTCCCTTAAAGGAATAGACGAGATTGATCCAAATAACAATGGTTTCGCCAAGCGCTATATAGATGTAGAGGAATGCGGGTTTCAATCGCACTCCACAAAACGAAATGATGCAAAATGTTCGCTACAGAGGCTTAGAGATAGCTGTCAAGAATTTATTCCAAATGCCAACATCTGCAGGTGAGGAAATGATAAAGAGGAAATAAGAATGGTAGGAGAATCAGAAAAACGTCACTCTATGCATATGCTTTCATGTCAAGTTTGCCGAATTTCAATTTTGTTTTCATAATAATAATATACAAACAGAATTTGCTTCTTGTAGAACGGCCCAAACTCATCGTCTGCCCGTTTGAACGACTGAAAGAACTGAAGGGTTATACAAGCTTAAAGTTTCCTGGTCTCGTTTCATCATTTCTTGATCCTTCACAGACAGATTCTTTAACCTACTATACCCCAGATAACAAAGGATTATCTAGACATACGGTTGCAGATCTTCCCATGACTGAAATTTAATGTACTCCACAAGCCACCGATATTCATGGCATTACACGTCGGTACTAAACTATAACCGTTTGAACAGTGGTTGTAGAAAGAAAGGTAACCGGTGGAGATGTTAACAATTGAAACATTGGTGTTTCGTTTTACAGATATAGCCTGTCTCTACACGTTACAAGAGATGGTCATATCGACGTGAAAAAGAACAAAGAAGAAGTAAAGAATTTCTGTGACAAGTTCTGTCAGTTAATGGTCGATGCCATCCAGGAAGGTGAAATATTGGAAATGTTTATAATTACAATCTAACCTCAAGTGACTCAATCTCTAATTCGCCCAGTCATGACCGTATCAATAGTACAGTATTTTGCATTAGGCTAATTAACGGTATATTTGTATCATTGAGTTAATTCCGTTGTACAACTCTTTTCTTACAGCTGTAGCTAAACATAAAGTGATCGATGACCCCTTGTATCTCGAGGTTCTTAACCACGCGACAATGGCAGAGAAAAGGACAGAGGCATTTGTTGGCAGGAAACTTTTTCTGAAAAAGGTAACTGCTTTTCCCAAAAGCCAACCTTAGTCATTCCACACACTCTGGCTTCTTTGTGTTAAAATGAAAGTCTGCTCGTTCATCTTTTCAGATGGAAGCTTACCTGAAGATGGATAATGGTGGAAAGGTTGGTGACGACTTCTCGTACAATATTTGTTCAACGTTAACCTTATCACCGAAAATCAAGGCCTGTTATCCTTTCCTTTAACGTAACTCCATGAGTCAGTGATGACCTTCTGCACTTAGGACATAAACACCGAAACTTTCGATTTAATTTCAAGTTAGAATTTCTCTAATCGACGTGTTTGCCGTCTCCTAAGGTTCCCCACCTCAATTTCAGTATTACGTATGTGGGCTACATTGAGTCCCAAATGGAAATTTATATAATTGTCGTCGGGTTTCCGTTCTTAGAACATGCAAGTTTTGGTGATATCACGTTGTGTTACAGAGGAGGGCTAAGAAAGTGCAATGTTTAAAAATGCCCTTGCTATGCTATTGTTCTGCCCATTAGATCTTTTGTTCTGTCTCGGCGTCCCCGTTGCCGTCGCCTTCGTGGTTTCCTTAAGATCCCTAACATCTGTAGAGTGGAACGAGTCAGAATCAACCATTGTCTCTTGTGTCTGACACATTACTTACAAACTAAAACGCCATTTCAATTTAGCCCTTTGTTGTCCATGGTATTTCTGGATGTGGAAAAACGTCCCTTATGGCCAAAGTGTTCAACATGTCTATTGAAGATTGGAGTGGAGTAGAGACTGGAAGGTAATAGTTTTGTAATATCATGAGAATATCGACCAGTTTAAATTCTCTTGGTTATATACGAGTAGAATACTGTGCAATAGTGGCTTATAATTTGACATTCCTAATGTATGGTGGATGTTTTCCAGAAGCGGATAAATTCTCGTTGCTGGCCCCGAAAATCAAGAATCAAGAATTATTTGTTTATTTTTAGAGACGGGAACTAAAGCCAATTGTCATTTTTGTAGCACAATAAACCCACGAGAATCGTTTATGATTCATCTATTTTGAAAGTCTTCTACCGCTTTTAGCGACTGCACCCCCGATACTCTTCAAAAATTACGAAGACTTTTATAAGTTTATTTCAAGCAATTTGCTTTCTCGCGTCGGACAAAAGCTGCCAGTCACGAGCGGACATGATGGGCCCATCTTGCCCGCTCGGGTAGCCAATCAGAACACAGGATTCGCTTGGTATTGCCTACAATCACTGCAAGCTATATGTCAACGTAACGTATTTTATTTTGTAGGCCATTTCATTTCATACGATTCATAGGCACTTCACCTTTCTCATCTGATGTAAGATCTCTGTTGAGAAGTTTGTGTCAGCAGGTATGTTCTCAATGATCAAAGGTTTGGTTGGGTGGCAAAAAAAGACACCTCCAATCCCAATCTATACGGGCATAACCAGGTTATCTGGCCGGCACTATTAAAAATGACTTCATAGAGCACTTTCGTGAGTGCATTCGAAAGGAATCATGAATTTAGATCAGTTTTCAAACAAACCGCAAGAAGACAGGAGTAAAACCAATCCTTTCTAAGTAAATTTCATTGTCTCTCGCTGGAGCTAGTTACATATGCTGTCTGTAAAAATGATCAGATTCTTCTAGTTACGAGTTATGCATATTTTTCTCTGATTAACCACTGGGATTCTTTCGGTTTTTTGTTTGCGTTAAATTACATCACCAAGCCTAATCCTTACTGATTAGTTTTGTGTCATTCTATGAATTTTCTTTATAATTGCAGATGTGCTTGGTGTTGAACGATACATCAACAGTTATTACAGACAACTGTGAGCGGCTAGTGGCAACATTTCGCTCTCTTCTCCAAAGAGCCACACCAGAAAAGCCAATAGGTAATACATACCAAACATCCTAGTTTCAATGCGCACACATTTTAACAACTAAATCATGTGACACTGCTACTTTAATACAAACTCAAATCTTTCAGTTTTATTTCTCGACTCACTGGACCAGCTGTCAGACCAAGATGACGGACGTGCCTTAAGATGGCTTCCAATGAGCTTGCCAAATAATGTCCACATTGTGGTGAGCACCCTTCCCAATACAGGAGGGTGCCTTGCTGTACTAAAAACCAAACTAAAACCAGAAAACAATGCTGAATTTTATCTTGAGGTAAGTTCATTGTAACACATTTTCTTCTCTGGAACATTGCATATGATATGAACTGGCGGAGGAAGCATTTCATTCCGCGGTTGTAGCAATTAGAATCTAATTAAATATTAAGGTAGGCACCATAAAGCGACTTGAATTATTTTTCTGCGACGCATAGAACTATTTTCAGCTCTGATAAAACAGCGAAAGATTAGCTAAGTGAAACTAGAAAATGATGACGAGTCCAAAAAAAAAAAAAAAAGGAGAAGGAGGAAAGTGGATGATAAAAAATGCAGGAGGTTGACCCATGATGACCTTCAGCATAAAGAAATCAGCGTAAAGATGTTAAATCTACAAGCTGTGATCTTGTTCACTTCGATCCTTGATGGCCAAACTATCTTTATTTCCAATGATCACATCATTCTTTCTTTTAATGACTCCATTAATAAGCTTACCGTAAACTGTGACATGAATCACACGTTATTGTCTTTGATTTTGCATACTCATTGCTTTCTGAAGGTTTCATCCTTGGAATCAAGTGACGCTGAAAGCATTCTAGATATGAGATTAGAAAAAGAGAAAAGGTATGCTTTCACTATTAAGCAGACTAAGTTCTCAATCCATTGTTAGTAAGTTTTTTTTTTCCAAACTTATGAAACAAAACGTTTATAGGTAACAACATTACTCATAGCCTACTTCTTTATTCTAACTCTGATATGAGGAAAAAAATTCACATTGCCTTGGAGATTCTGAACCTAGCTTAAATAAAAAAATTTCAATTTTTTGTTCAGAACCAGAAAAACTACCAGAAATATAGATAGCAATTGAATATTTTGCAGACTGACAATCTTCTATAAATGTCGTATTTCGTTTCGTTCAGGTCCAATATAACAGGTGCAGAAATTTACTTCTGCATAAAAAGGCAATGTGATGTGTATGTACAGACACATCTTGGGTCCTTCTCAATTATGTTATTTACAGATTTGATAATCAACCTTCGCAGGAAACTCACAGCACAGCAAAGGTCCCAAGTATTAGAAACCTGTTCTAAACCAACAGCACTTTACATGAAACTTGCTTGTGACACAGCTCTTCGTTGGAAATCTTTCTCTGAAAACACACACAAGGAATTAAGACCGACTGCGACAGAGCTGATCATACAACTTTTTGAACGGTTCGTGAGTTTCAAATTTCTCCTATAACTCCTTTTCAAATACTTTACCACCCATTGTGGTGGTTACCCGCTTCCCGGTTAGCGCAATTGGTAGAGCGCCGGACTGTTGTGCGGGAGGTCGTGAGTTCAAATCCGGCCGGACCAACACTCAGGGTCTTTAATTAACTGAGAAGAAAGTGCTGCCTTTGTAATAATACCTGCAAATGGTTAGATATTCTAGTCTTCTCGGATAGGGACGATAAATGGAGGTCCCGTCTCCTGCAGGGTTGGAGTAGGAGACGTTAATTTCTCACACACGAGATTACTGTGTGATGGATGTCCTTCCCGGGGTGGGATTGGTGGGTAATAAAGGGGTTAGGTGTCACTTGGAACGAAATTTCTGTTCCTTTCTCCTGCCATTCCTGTGGCGAATGAATTAAACTTAAACTAAACTTAAACTTGAACCTAAACCCTGTTGTACAACCTGCATGCTCATATAAAAACATATGACCAATAACCTACTGGGAACTTTCCTCGGGGTCTGTAAGCCTAATTAATTTTCTCTCCTCTAAATTGGACTGTAACGCTTTCAATATCCCGTTTCCTGAAAATTACAGCTTTTAGTATATAGCTTTACTTAATGGAGCACATTTCCCAGATCTATCAAATTTCCAAGTTCTTCCGAGCATCAGCTACAGCAATGGCAGGTCATAGATAATTTTCCTTGTAAATTCCTCCCTCCTTCGTTGGAAATAAATTTTCCATAGTCTCTTGATCACCCCCCGTTCCCACTTAAAGTGCTATTCAATGACCATGTCCTAAACTGAAATTCATGAGGCCCCCACTAAATGCAAGTTTGTTGAAAAATCTATGTTTTCCTGTCTTTAAATTAATGAATCAAGTTTTTGATATTTCAGCTTGATCACAGAGCATGGGGAACAGTTTGTCCGTAGGGCTCTAGGTTACATCACAGCCTCTAAAACAGGTCTTTCGAAGTCAGAACTGGAAGATATCTTATCATGTGATGATATCGTACTCTCTGATGAGGTCTTTAAATACCACGTTTCACCAATCAGAAGGCTGCCACCTCTTCTGTGGACTCGACTCCGCAACGATTTAGGTGAGAGGTTTACATGTAATACAAAAAAGGGAAAAGTTTTGAAATTATGGATGTTTACTTTGAAATTTAAGTTAAACAGATACTCAATACCTAACCTTAAGTAATTATAAAAGGCAGCTTTCAAGACCAACATCATGGTAGTGCCAGTAATAATGGGTCACCGATTAAACTTGCTGCTCTACTGAAACTCGCTACAGTTTGTTCATTTGGCCACCAGTACACTCTTGCTTTCTTCTGACAAAAGAAAAGACTACGTAAGGAGGCGCTCACCCTAGTTTTTACAATCTGAGAAAATCCAAGAGACTGACTGTTTTAATTCTTCTATCTAAGCGAGCTCGAGGTTCTTATTGTAACTTACTTATTGTCTTATTTCCGCTTGGATTTATGGCGCAAGCGCGAAGCGAGAAAGAATTAGGTTCCGTAACTTACGAGGTTAATATGATGTTTATAATATCCCTGGGTTCAAATAGAGGGAAAAGATTTAAATTCCGAAAAACTTTTTAATTTAGTAAGCAGGACTGTGAGATCCGATTGGCTTAATTGATTTATTCTAGGGGATAGACTAAGTGAGTGATAGCAAAATAATTTCTTACTTGAGGGCCGTTTGGACTTTAGGGTAAGCATCGTTACTTCTTCTCTTGCAGGCAGTTATCTGGTGAAGGTAGCCGCAGATGGTCACGTGGTATACAAGTGGTATCACAGACTGTTCCTGGAGGCAGCAAGGAGTTATTTTTTGAGTGATAAGCCCTTCACAGACTCGCTTCACAGGGATTTAGCAAATTACTTCAGTGGCAGGTATTCGATACGATAAGACGCTAACGGTAATGTAACCAACGTGTTCAGTGGCATTCTGATTCAAGCACTGACATTCTGACACAATTATAGGAAATGGGTGATAAAAATGCATGAAAAGCCACGTAAATTTTTTATGTGTGAAATAAGAATGATGAACTTATCTGTGTGCGAGTTTAAGATAGTCGTTTCCGCGTTAGAGGAAATAGAACCAGGTATGATCGAAATTAAATTGCCGAGTTAGGGGACTAAATTCAAGCGTCATCCATGAAAGCTTAAACCACATTTCTTGTAATAAAGATGATCAATGTCAACATGGACCAGCTTGAACAGCTTAGCCTATCACGGTTCTCCTATAATCGGTAGTAGTCAGTATTAGTCGGTAGTAGTCGGTATTAGTCGGTAGTAGTCGGTATTAGTCGGTAGTAGTCGGTATTAGTCGGTAGTAGTCGGTATTAGTCGGTATATAGTCGGTATTAGTCGGTAGTAGTCGGTAGTAGTCGGAAGGTCGTATACTCAACTCCTACTGTGAACATTCGGAATTTGTTTCTTTTCGAAATTGTGTGCGTCATTCACTGAGTAAGACTGAGTAAGAACTTTTTGTCATATAATCATTGCTCTCTTTATCAACCCTCTAAAACTGACACAAGGCAGTGAAGCAATTTGAAATAATTTAGTAGCAACATTACTAAAAAAATTCCTCCTTGAAGTCCTCTCAGCCGTTGGAAGGGGATTTAATAATTTTCTACTTTAAAGGTGGGCGCGGGAAGCAAAGCCATACACAGACAAAGACAGAACAAGAAGAAGTGCATTCAGAATAGTGGCAGATCAGCCGTTGTTATTAAGTACTGAAGACTCAGAAGATAGCATGGATTCCGAAAATGAAGGGAATAGACCAAGATACAACTTGCGCAAGTTAAGCGAGCTACCTTACTATTTGATCAGATGTGACATGTGGAATGAATTTGTGGAGGTCTGTTGTTATATTTCCAAATAACGCTTTTATTTCTTTTTTACCACGCTCTCCTCTCTTCACTTCTCATGCATCATGTTGAACCGAAAGAGGAATATCATGGAAAGAAAAAAAAAAAAAAAAAGGTTCGCAAAACTTAAGGGATCCTCACAATTATATGTTTGTCAAGGAAAGGTCGCACTCGACAATATATTGTTTATCGCGGTTCCTATTTTTTACCTACCGGCTATTTCTCTTGTAACTCTAACAATTTGTTCTTCTCTGCTGGAAATTTAACCAAACTTATAGCCACAAACCTCAACACTAATGACCACTTAGTGTTCGTCAACCAACGCTATTAAGAATAGTGACGTGATCTGAAGGATTGCTTTTTATCTTCTAGATTGTGTGTCAGATTCCATGGCTGATGGCAAAGTGTAAGGCTGGAAAAGCATTCGAACTGACTCTTGAACTCTCTGAGGTAGGTTATACTGAATGGGAAAACTGTTAACAATAGAATCCATGTTTTTGCAATGTTAAATATCTACGATTACAGAGATACTAGAGATGTGAAGTCATCGATTTTAAATGAATTTCTACATCATTTCTTTAGTTGTGTTCATCGTGATGACTTCGACCACTGTTCGTTTATATTAACTGCTCCGCTTGGAGCGATCGCTGGACACCAATCTACTCAATCTGTATTCAAGGCAATACCTATCTTGTCGTTGTTGTTACAGAGCTGCTTTTTCGTGGCGTGAAAAGGGGAAGTCTCCCGACCTAGTTTCTAGGGAATCGATTACTAGATCACAGCATTTGAATTGACCTCATCTTTGGAATTTTTTCTTTACTTCCCTCATTTCTAGGCTTCCTTGAAGTGCAGCAATGACAAGTCAGCCATGATAGAAGACGTGTACAGTTGTATTCGAGCCAATGCTCAACAACTGAGTCAGTTCCCTGAGCTGGTACCACAGCTTTGTCTCAATGAACCCGATATTTCATATTGCGCTACTATGGCTAAGGTTAGATACGCCACTACTTAATTTACATACTGTACAGTAGTAGTCTACGCTCAGCAACACTGATGTTGGTTATACGAGATGATCCGCCACAAAAGCAAAAGCTGACAACAAAGAATGACCTTCATCACAATATATAGCTACGATTAAAACGAGATGTCTTTTAATGCTCCATGCAATTTCGGTAACATTAGAACCTGTCAGTATCTGAACAACTACGCACCTACCCCTCTCCTAATCAGTCATAAACCCTAACTTGTTATCAGATGACTGTTGTTGGAGTTGGGGGGGGGGGGCGGGGGCAGGTGCATCGTTTCTCAGATAATGAAGTTGATCCGTAAAATCCGTAACAAGAGGGCCTTCGAATTAAAGGGAAACTACGAAAATTGAATCAGGAATACAGTAGAGAACTTTGAATTTTCCCTCTTTTATTGACTGTTCTACTTTTCTTTACCAAGAAATATTTGGAAACAGCCAGCAAACATGAAGGCGCTAAGATCACTCTTTGGAGAGATTTAACGAAAATGGAGTCTCGCAAGATCAACGTAGCATCATTTAAGCATCCAGCAGGAGTCAGGAGATGTGTTTTCTCCAAAGGCTGCAAATATCTGGCCACGTACGCTACAGATGGGGTGTTGCGTGTATTTATGGTTAGTATCGAGTTTGAATTTACGACCTAATCGACATAAAGCATAGATGTGACCATAAAAGATAACATAGTGTAACGTATCTGCTGTGATATTGTGTGACTAGAGATAATGTAAAGTGATTCATCAGATTTTTGCGTTAAAGTTTTCTGCAGGGTTCCTTTTCTCCTTTTGCCACTCGTGCATGAATTGTTTCTAGTTTGCAAGGCTGATTCATAAAGAACATTATCTTTGACATACTTTCGGATGAATTTTTTTCTGTTTGGTTCTATGTAAAACATAGACAAGCTAAGACTTTCATATGCTTTCTCTTTAGGTCGCAAGTGGCTATACCGTCATGACAAAGTATTGCGAATGTCACGTGATATCGTTTCCCGCCAGCATAGACCAATGCCACTGGGTTGCAGTCGCTGGTTCGCACTCCATTTTCCGTTTCGGCCTGGGCACTGGTGGTAAACATGAAGGTATGATAAAAACCCTACCCTCACCTCCATACAAAGGTTGCAAGTAAAGGTGCCAGCTATCTACGCTTTTGCAGCGAACACAAAGGTTTTTAATTTATCAAATGCAGTTGGTGCGTTTCATAGAACTTGTTTTGTTCTTATTTTACATCGTGTTGCGCCCTCTCGCTGCGTGTGGACTGAAAACAAGACAACGAGAAGACTCAATTTTAGCAATTACAGCGTTCCTAAGTTTATATATTGATATGAATATTCGTTTAGTCCATGACATTTGTATTACTTATTTTATAAACAATTGTTTATAAAAGGGACAACTCTTCAAGAGATAAATGTTGACTGCGACATTGACGATAAAGCAAGCATTGTTAGTACCAAGAAAGGCAAGGCTTGGGAGGTAAATCGACAGAGAGGATATTAATGGCGGTAGATGTAATCTTGTTATTTTTGCCTATCATTGTTATGTTTTCTTACTATTTCTATTTTTTAGAACTATGTCGTTCTAAAACTGAATAAATATACTTTCACGGTAGATATTTCTGGCAACAGCGCATGGTAAGCTACGTTCCTATAGTACTTCACCTTCCTCTAACGGACAGCCTGTTATGAAAGAAGAACTCCCGGTGAGTGTTTACGAGTCTTAGTTTTAGTGTTTTGGTGGATCGCCTGCTGGGCAGGTTGCAGTCACAATTTTGAACTTTTGCGGATCAGAGAGGATTGACAGCCTTGGCAATCTATTTCTTCCACGATTTAAATTGAGCATACAAATAATTTCCCATTGCATCTACGATAAAAGGGAATCACTTGAGCGACAATATATATTTAAATAAAATTAATCAAAGCAAGCTTGTTAAATTTCCTTTTTTTGGTAGAACTTAATATATGAAAAAAAAAAAAAAAAACAAGAGAAAAAAATTGTCCGAAGAGTGGGTTAAAAGGACTTTTGCTTGATGCCCGGCTATTTTTTTTTTTTTTACAGAGAAGGCCAAAAGTTCTGGCAATCTCTCCAGATGGCAACTCGTTAGCATTTGGATCAGACAAGATGTATTTGTGGAACCCGAAATCTCATAAGGTTGGCAATGACTTTCGTCTCGCAGTTTTTGAATTCAAAGCTTTTCAATAGGTATGAATTTATTTTCTTTTACTTCAATCAGGACGTGAGGGTCTTCGAGACTGGTAAGAAGACCGCTCCGAAAATGGATGGCGCTACCATAAGTTTTTCGAAGAACGGTGCCAAGTTAGGAGCAGTGCTGTCGAATGGAACTTACATATGGAATATTCAGAGTGGTAAGTGGGGTCTCTCATCACCATATATATACCATTAAGCGTTTGGAACGGTGCAAAAGAAAAATGAGAGAAAAAAGCGGGTAAGGGAAAGAAACAAAAACAACAGAAAGTGATGTTCGGATATAAGCTTTTTCGCCATCTGAACCATGAAGTTTGTTTTGTGTTGTGTGCATGGCTAGATTAAAAAAGAAAGTTGTAAATTAAGTTTATAGTATCCTAAGAGCTTACTTGTGTTACAGCAAAACTCCTGAGGACACTTGCCATGAACTGTTTGGGTGTCGCGTTTGTCGTGTTTTCTCCAGAGTTCGATTACATTGCTACCCAGGACCTCAAAGACAATGAACATCTCCAGGTATTACTTATATGGAAACACTAAGTCTTCTATGGCCGTTATTGATGAGAATAGATGACAAGATCTATTATACGTATGATGTGCGATCCTCGCAGTAGATAGCGCTATTTATGCAATAGCGAAAATCAGACCTGAAAAAAATCAGGTTTGTACGGGACTCGAACCACTGACCTCTGCGATACTAGTGCAGCGCTCTTCCAATTGAACTAACAAGCCAACTGGGAGCAGGCCGTTAAATTGATTCGTAATAAACCCGTGAAAGTGATGAATGAGATGCAATGAATATTTAGAACATAGCTAGCAGAGTCGCGCATTCAAATTCATTATACGTAAGCGTGCTCAAAATCCCGATAGTGCACGCTGATAGCGTCAGCAAATCCGACTTCGCCAGAAATTTTTTTTTCGCGCGAGCGGCCATTGCTAGTGCGGGAAAAAATAACACATTTCGCGACAATAATGGATACAAACAGAAACTCGGCCTGCTAGTCCGAAAACGAAGACAATGTTTCGACCTTTTCCCATGGGCTAGAGTTCTTAAATGAGGCAGAAAAAGAGAAAAACAAAGGAAAAGGAGACTCGGCATCAGCGCCGTCACGATTCGCTTCAACTGATATTGTTGTCCGTTTTTCGTGTCGCATTTGATGCACAATTCCACTGGCTATGCTCTAAAACAATTGGTTCATGCTTTCAGCTGTGCACTATCGAGTTATGGAGCACGTGGGAAGTTTGGAGAGCACTCAAGAAGCTAGAGTTGCCCGAGGCGATAGCCGAGGGCAACTTTTACGCTTCTTTCGTGCTTTCCAAACTTCCCGCGTGCTCCATAACTCGATAGTGCACGCTAAAGCATGAACCAATTGTTAAATGAAGTTCATATATTTTGAACTGCGGTATTAGATACGTATGATGTGCGATCCTCGCAGTAGATAGCGCTATTTATGCAATAGCGAAAATCAGACTTGAAAAAAATCAGCAGGTTTGTACGGGACTCGAACCACTGACTAGTATCGCACTAGTATCGCAGAGGTCAGTGGTTCGAGTCCCGTACAAACCTGATTTTTTTTTCAGGTCTGATTTTCGCTATTGCATAAATGGCGCTATCTACTGCGAGGATCGCACATCATACGTATCTAATACCGCAGTTCAAAATATATGAACTTCATTTATTCATTGCATCTCAAGATCTATTATTTTACCATTCGTCCATCTTTTCATCCATCTATTCTATCGCAATAAACCCAATGATGTCTTAGTAATTTGGTAGTATCAACTAAGTTGAAATTGTAAATTGGCCACCGTAAAGAGTTAAAAAGCTGACGTTTCGAGTGTTAGGCCTTCGTCATCGCTCTGACGAAAGGCTAACGCTCGAAACGTCAGCTTTTTAACTCTTCACGGTGGCCAATTTACAATTTCAACTTAGTTGATATTATCAAATTACCTTGTTACCCCCACCGACGTAGTACCACAATTTCTTTAGAAACTTACTCCTTTAATGATGTCTTAGGCCAACATATCGGTCCTTTCTGCTCTATTGTAGAGCATCAAAGCGCGGAATCCGAGGTCAAAGGTTCGA
Organism: Stylophora pistillata; assembly: GCF_964205215.1. Taxonomy (NCBI): domain Eukaryota; kingdom Metazoa; phylum Cnidaria; class Anthozoa; order Scleractinia; family Pocilloporidae; genus Stylophora; species Stylophora pistillata. Next base: position 2,648,892 of record NC_142526.1, on the reverse strand, counting down.
CTGTTCGACTCCTCATGGGGAGTTCAGATTTTCTTCTTTGTCTTATGCTGGTGACAAGACGAAACATTTTTCCATATCTTATTCTCACTGAAGGTATTGTGCATGGCTCCTAAACCGTACGATAAAAGTCCAGAATGGGAAATACTGACAGGCCATTCGGGTGAAATTCGAACCTGCTGTATTGGGAACAGGGAAAGCGGTCATCCCTTAATTGCAACAGCCTCAGATGACAGCACCGTTCAACTATGGGATACGAGAAACATGCCTTCACCGAAAGTAGTCAAGCTTCCAGTAAGTCAGTTGTCACCAAGTCAGTTGCTCACCAATAAACATTAGCTTGTCGACTAAGCTGAAATAAATTAGTGTAGGTTTTAAGAAATAGGAAAATATCTGCTTCTTTAACTGTGCGATTTGAAGCTTTATGTAGCGAATTAGATGAAACGTGCAGTATGTATGTATGTATGTATGTAAATCTTTATTTAAACACGGAAAACCATCAGTTACCTAATAAAAACTAAGATTATTCAACTGCTTTACATGATTGTCGTGTGGGAATCCTACATATCGACTACGTTAAGATTTCGCCTAAAATGGTTAATGGATGAAGCATTTTTTAAGTTTTTGGGCAAAATATTCCATAACATTGCCCCGCTGTGAGAGAAGCTTCGTTTCAAAGAATTGGTGTTTGGTTTGGACAAGGCCAGCCTTCCCTCAGAGTTTCTTATGTCGTACAGTATAACTGAGACAAGCTAAGAAATAGTCACATTCCTTAATACAAATTATGGCAACATGAAGATAAACTCAAGCTTTACTTTTAGTAAAAATACTCATCTCTATAGGAGACACCGTTGAATATTACTATTACAAGTCTAAGTGTTCTCAGCCGTTATGTGTGAAATCCTTATATGATTTTGCCTTTTTCAGAACCACAGCAGTCTCGTTCAAGAGTGTACATTTTCCAATGATAATGAATTAGCAGTAAGTTGTTCCTTGACTGAGACATGGGTATGGCAGGCCCAACCACCTGTGTACCGACTACATCGGTTACACCCTGCTTCTGGCAATAGAGGTAAAAAAGGCAATTGTCTATGACACATCCTTTTTCCCCACAAATAAACTAATGCTGATCTGCTATACAAATGCTTTATGGGGGTGCACTTTGGTTTAGGCTTGTTACATTAAGTGGAGTCTTAACGATAAAAATGGTCTGAATCAACCTTGCTTAGACGGTCACCTTGAGGATGCGTTCCACTTTTACTGGCGGTGTGTAGCATTTTTTAAGTTTCTAGGTGATAGTTAATTTTTTTTTAACACGGTTAAATTAGCTGTTTCTAGAACTGTAAAAAGTTCACACGTCGTGCTTAAATGAGTTATTTATGTATGTAAGTGAAAATGTGCAGTATTTCCAAGGTATTTACCTAAATCATGTAGCTTCTTAATTTGTTACTATGGAGATCCGAGTAATTTTCATTTGCAGTACTTTCCTTGTAGCCAGTGGCACCTGCCCCTGTTTCTCTGAAGACGCATCATTTGTATCAGTGTTTGTTGAGACTGGTGTGGATGTGTGGCATCTCAAGTCAGGTGTTGATCCTCATGGATCTGACAGGAGTCTTCTCATGGGAGCACACAGGTGATGTTTACTTTTCTTTCCCAATGGCCAGCTGATTAATTGGGTTATATAACTGATTATCGATCAACGGATTCATTGATTGACTGATTGGACGATTGACTGAACTGATTAGCTGACATGCTTAAACGATTGGTGGACTGCAGGATGAGAGACTGATAGATCAAATGACGGGCTGACGAACCGACTGACCAGCTGACTTATATATATATAAGTCAGCTGGTCAGTTATATAACTGCAGACAGTGCACACTGTTTCGACCTATGTGGGTCTCATCAGTGCAGTGCAGACACTGGGCCAAGCTCTGGAATAAACCATTGCCTGGGCGCTACACTTGTGGGACCAAGTGCAGACATGTTGCCATGCGAGAGTGCTCAAATCACAACTAAGGTGATGATATATATAATATATATATATATATATATATATATTATATATATCATATATATAATATATATATCATATATATATATATAATATATATATATATATATATATATATATAAGTGTGTAGAACGTAGATATTCGTAAAACAGTGCGCAATACTTTAATGTAGAGCGAAGTATATGTTTGTGGAAGAAAGAAACAAATAAACTACTCTTTCATCCCGACAAGCCTGTTTCGTGGTTGCCCACTCATCAGGGGAGTTAATAAGAATATTCTTTACCATCGCTTCTTATATACAAAATAATTTACGTAATAACAATAATAGACATATATCTAATCTATGCGGGGCGAAGTTTAACAGTTCAGCTGTTGCGTAAGAGAGCTTCGTTTCTATGGCGGTAAGAAGACGCGATTTCATTGCGTTTGTTGGGTGTAGAAAGTTTCGGTCGGTAAATGATTAGGTGTGTGTGTGTGTGTGTGTGTGTGTTTGTAGAAAAATACGACGACTACTTTTTTATCCCTACAAGCCTCTTAAACGATTGCTCACTCATACGTGACTGCCCTACAAAATAATGTTACTGCTCATAGTACTGACGGCAAAGCTGGTCGTCTGATTGACAGACGTACAGGCCATGTCTTAAATACTAAGAGAACTATAGATTGAGACCCATGGATTGACAGTCTGACGGACTCACGAACCAAGAAACTTACATACCGACTGACTACTACGAAGGCAGCTCAAATAAAATCAAGTGACGGAATACACGTTTGGCACACTGAGTAATTGATTGACTGATTCTTTTTTCATTCGTATCAGAACTCTTACACTTTTGACTGTCCAACACCTCTTCACCAAATTCACATCCGACGGCTTGTACACCTGCTTGATTACGGAAAGTGAGCCTGAAACTGTAAGACTCTATCTCGCTGTCAATAGATACAGTCTGGAGAAATGGGCAAAACATGAGCTCAAAGATCCGCCACCAATGGATCTGAATGAAAGAGAAGCATTTGAGCAGAGGTTTTCAGTTGACAGTGGAAACAAGGTAATATAAGTTTATGACTATTGCTAAGTTTATGACTAAGTTTATGACTATTGCTCAAATAGTGCTTTACTGCGAAGGATCGTGCACATATACGTTTCATAACCGCAGTTCATACATATGTTTCATATGTTTGTTGTTGTTTGATTTATCATCTACGGGTTTATGTCGAATTAATTTGATGGCCTGCTCCCAGTTGGCTTGTTAGCTCAATTGGTAGAGCGCTGCACTAGTATCGCAGAGGTCAGTGGTTCGAATCCCGTACAAGCCTGAAATTTTTTTCAGGTCTGATTTTCACTATTGCTCAAATAGTGCTTTACTGCGAAGGATCGTGCATATATACATAAGTTTATGACTGTTGGAAGAGTTGTAAAAATTTTTTTGGCAGTACATTTGACATTCATACATTTGATAATGGCTGGCTTTGCCAGAAAAAAGCGTTTCTTGTTCATGTTAGAAAATATCATCAGTGCCATACAATAGTTCTGACACGGGGGACGTAACAAGGGGCAAATTCCACATTCCGGTGAGCCTTTTGCCAGTCCTTCAAGGCCTCTTGATGATTATTTCTTTGTTAAACTTGCGAAAAGACATAGGTTGGGCAGGAAGGCTGCATTATTTCCAACGAGGGTGTCTGTAGATCTGACATTCATTAATCATCTTAGGATTGACCAAAAGAAGTTAACTGAATCAAAGTAGCGACAAAAGAGAAAATAACTGATTGGAATCTGGATCGAAATGCCAAATTAGGAACTTACTGAAAATGAATTAGAAAAGAGACACTTGGCTTCAAAAGATTTTCTTCTGAGTTGGCATATAATTATTGTGATTTGGTGGCAGTGATATTGTCCCCTAACATTCTCCAAACAGATCACAGAAGCAGCCATATCAAGCACATGTGGCAGACTTGTGGCTATAAGTGTACCAAGGCAAAGTAGTTCTCAGGATTGGATGAAAGGGCCTGCCGAGGTTCACTTGTGGGATCTAAACGACCACACGAACTGGAAAGTCCAAATATCCCTACACCCCACCATCATTCGTCAGGTGAAAGTTGGTTGCGATTACCTGGTAACTTTTGTTCAGTGTCGTAATCACATATCTGCATCTAAAAAAGTCAGGAGTGGCAGGACAAAGAGGAGATCTTCTTACAACGCTGCATCGGTCGTCGATGAAGGTATTTTCCATGTCATAGATAGAGATGGATCGACGGTTCAGACATCTCAGATTCCTGGTAAATTTTCTGGATTGAGCGTAGTTAACGGTGAATCTTCTTTGCGGAAGATATCAGAAGGACTTTTGGCTTACAGTCTACAGGAAGGTGTTGTCAAAGCGCAGGAGGTCAGATCTAATAAGGTGATGGGAACCTTCACAGTCAACAACACGGAAATAACAGCCGTGAACATTTCGTCAAATGGAAAATCTGCCGTTGTGGGATGCGCAAATGGAAATGTGCACATTATTCAGATGATTTAGAGGAATTCATAATACCTCTTTTAATCTACATAAGACGATTTCGACCGATCTGCTTTGTAATCAAAACAACGCAAATATCTCCTCACATCCTATAGTGTGAAAAAAACCAACTTTTGATATTGATAGATCATACTTTTAATATATTTGCAGTATCTAGGTGATTAATTATTTGTTGATTTATTTCGTTGTAACTATGACTTCTCGGTTGTGGTGCGCTATTGTTAACCTGTTAAATGCAAAGCTCACAGTGTTCCTGTGGAATTAATTATGTGTCGGTGCGACCCGTGTTCCCGGGTCCAATTACTTAAAATTGACAAAAGCGTCCTTTTCCCGACTGCGATTTAAGGACAATCGAGGGTACGCAGTTTTAACCAGAAAGCCACGTTAGTACATTTACTTCAGATTTATTGTATTAAAATTTTAAATCACATGGTGAAAAAATGGAATACTAGCTAAACATAAAAACCGAATGGAAGGAGAAGGAAAACGAAAAAGCACTGAAAATAACGCTGACTTACGCTGTCCAACTCCCATGAGGCAAGATGCAAGATATCTTGCGATATAATACTCCGTGAAATCGTTTTCACTACGTCTTTCTGCTGCGTACAATTCTGTGCGAAATCTTGAATTACGAGAAAACATTTTGAAATACTGATAAAAACTATCGAGCATGCCTCGCGTCACACAATCACAAGTCCTTGCCGCGAGTGTTAGTAATTTGCACCACAATTTGAAAGCTCCATCGATTTGGGTACAATGATATCCATTAACGCCTTATCCTAAAGCTCAGCAAATCCTTAGGTTGGAATTGCAACCTTTAATTGCACGCTATTGTACATGACCCTGGAACGTGCGACACAAGCCTAAGATAACATCATTGCCCACGCTGCATGTGGATCTGTTTGATTGGCGTCACGGCCCTTGATGGCCCTTAATCAGCCCAACAAATTTACACATTGCAAAAGAACATTCCTTTCAGCGGGGTTAATTTGTCCTAAATCAAAAGAAATCTATGTATTTTATGGTTGAGAGCAGGTCTGTTCATTCCAATGCAAATCCAATTGCTCAACGTGGTTCAGGGAGGTATATGTGAGCTTGGGCTTCCCGTGGTTGGACGCAAATGATGAGTCACATGGCTTGAGTTTTTTTTTATGGGAAATCTTCCTTGCAGAAGATATCAGAATGAATTTTGGCTTATTTTCTACAAGAGGGTGCTATTATTAAAGCACAAATCTAATAAGGTGATGGAAACCTCTACAGTCAACAGAAGTACGGAAACAACAGCCGTGAACATCTCATGAAATGTAAAATCTACTCTTACGTGCTTTAAAAGGAAGTTTTCATACAATTCGGATGATCTGGAGGAGCTGAAAAAGTGTTTTGTCCTATATCATCAGGTTAGCATGAATGTTATTAGACTTTGCTCGCAAAAGCGAGATTCGGTCTAGCTCCGGTCATGTTATCTCTCGAGGCTGTGTAAAATTATGTTTTCCTCGTGTTGTGATAAAAATTGAGCTATCCGGTAAAAATAAGCTATAAAATTGATAAAACTGAGCTATACGGATTGTCCTTTTTGAGCCTCTTGTAAGATCTTCATGATTGCGGTAGCTTAATTGAAATACACATATATTACACAAAGAAATAGTCCACATAAAAGGTTTATTTCAAGCACAGAAATATTCCCGCTCTATGTGTGACATAAACAACATATCTTCAGAATATAAAATCACATGTTGCAGTGTTAATGCAAGGTAAAAATGTACTTTTGAATGTTTTTTATGTTAGGGAAAGACGCACTCTTTGACACGCTAACATCGCTAGTTGGTCGATTTCATACACCTCATCGCAGATAAAAAAAATTCGTCTGGTTCTTTTGTCTCTCCAGCCAAGACCTTCAATCCAGCCTTTAGATTCCACCTTGACTCCTTTGAATCTGCGGGCGTGGACGGATTGCGATTTTGCGCATCTAGGTCTGTCGTAGAGGATAAAAGTACGACAATAAGAACATTCAAGGATTCAGCTCGTGGAATGGACATAACGGGATTGTTGGGTGGTAGCTGCAATTGCCAAATGTGCCAGTCCTGACCAAGACATCTGATTTTACAATTAGTAAATAGGTTATAATTATTAAACCTTTTTTAATTTTCACCTTTTTATTGAGTGTTCCCAATTAGCTCCTAGTTTAGAGCTAAATTCTTACTGACACTTAAATAAAGTTTATGTATGTAAGTATGTATGCATGTATGAAACAAAAAAAAAGTGCTCCTTTGCGCGGTGGTTGTAAACCAAGTCATACAAACACATCCATAATAAGAGCATACAACAACAACGACGACAAAACTATTGGTCTTACCGATACGGCTCGAGCCTCCTTTAAAACTTCGCCTTTTAGAGGGTGGCGTCTAATGAAAGAAGGATAAAAGGTTAGACTGAAAGGCAGATCTTTGGAAGAAGGGTCGAGGGTCCCCTATACCCCTTATAAAACTTAGTTACCTTAATATATTTGGCTTTTTCACGCATCACGAATAATATCCAGGATTCTTTAACTTTCATGCAAAATTCGAGACAATCACGTTGAATTAATATTTTTACTTTTTCTAATCTCAACCAGTCTTACGCATTCCAACAAAAGATGAACTATAGTGTCGTATCTTACTTGTGCAAAAACCATTGGCGGTTTGTTTCATGACTTTTTTCGACCCACATCAAGTCCATCTCCTGTGAAAACCCTGGTCAAAACCTAACCACAGCCTTCGAAAACAATCCGTTCATTTCCAAAACAATGTATTAAAATAGCCGAAAACTCATCACGCAAAATATAATGGTTTACGAATCACGTTTAATTCAGCTCCTTATTCACGGGTCTCGTTTAAATAAACAAATTCGTTCGCGCGTACATGAAATTGTCCTATCTTTTATCATGATTCACGAAATCACTTTGTATGTTGCCCGTAGCTGGTGATATCGTTCGAGACTGAAATCTCATTTTTCTTTTTTCAAATCAGTTCTTTTCTGTCATTTGATGCAAGAGACTTGTTTATGCTGTTGGTTAGCCATTATTTAGTTGGCAAGGACAAAGCAATTTGTATTAAAACATGATTGATGATAACCTGTCCAATCTGATATAACTAAACACGTTGACATCGCTGGTTGAAGTGAACCTCGGTCTATTATATCTTACCAGATATGAAATCCTTTTCTTTCTGGTTTCTGATCGTCCATGTTTTTCCAAGCAGACGTTAGATCCCACGTTGACACCTTTGAAACTGCAAGCGTGGGTGGACTCGCTAATTCTATTCAAGGGCGTGTAACCTAATATGTTGACGTTCGTGCTTCTTACTATTTCTTTAAAATCCCCCTCTTGTCCATTATAGCTTAGCTGCTGACCCAGTAGTACCTAAAAGAAGAAGGTGCTTTACCCAATGAGGCGGCAATAACGAGGCGGCAATAATGAGGCGGCAATAATGAGGCGGCAATGACAGAACATTACAGCTAAAAATGGCACTTGCAAGCTTACTAATAGGCTTTAGTATGGTTTCTGTGGCCAACATGTCGCCATAAATATAAAACGAGTGACCTTACCTGATCTGCATTAGGCTTTTCTCCACTTTCCTTCACAGTTGATATGATTCCTGATTATATTAAAGCAAAAGAACTTGTCAAAATAAACTGGGGCTATATCATTTTAAAAGATCATTAATGAGGTGTATATAATAAGGCCGCGTTTGAAATCATCCCGTAACGACCAAGCTGCAGTTCTTTTTTTTTTTCATCATGTTCTTAAGGAAATAAAACCAAACGGATCTATACACTCTTTAACCGTTAATGCGAGGACTTGTCCTTTCATTTACCTTTCCAACCGCAGAAGTCGGGCTAACTAACGTGTCTTAAATACTGACAGATTAGGTCTTTCTTCTTAGAAAGCTGATTAGAATTCCACAAAGAAAATGTATTTAGAGTCGTCTTGAACACCGCAAGATAGCTTTTTAATCAACAGTATCAAGAATAAACAACTAGGGACTTCATTGAGACACAAGCTTTCCATAGCTTTCAGATTTGGAAGCAAATTGCGATGTAGGGAATTTTTGATTTTCACTACGTCTGTCGACGAGAAGCCTGTGACTATTGGGAGCTTTGCTGATGAAGATAATGGGCTCGCATATCGTAGTCGTTGAATTGCGCCATAAATTGCTTCTAATTTTAATAATCTGTATTCATTTCGGAGGCATTCCGAGAGAATAATGTACCGGCACTTTACCTCAACTACCAGCCCTATGACGAATGAAAAGAATGTGAAATCTCAAATTGGGTGGCTAAGTTTTCATAACATGATTTAAACAACGGAAGGAGATGAATATCAATTCGATTTCCACAAGTACCAATTATAAGAACGAAGGAGTACTGTGGTTAGGAATTTGTATTATTAAACTAGGCAGATTATTAAGTAAACATATCAGGTTTTGGAAGGCTTACCTTCTGAACGACCCTCATGCAAAAGGTTTCCCGAACACACAATCGCATCAATTAACTGATCCATTTTTGTCTCTTTTGAAATGCACGCGATCCTTTTTCTTCCGTCTTTTGTGTATGTTTCTCCAAATAAATGACGAAATAAGCAACACATTCATAATGATTTATGGCTGTGTTGCATGATAATGAAAACAATGGCTACCACGATTACGAGGTGGATGATGATGAAAATGATGATGATGATGATGATAAAAGTGATAATAAGTAATAAAAATCAATAATGAATAACTAATAATAAAAGAGGCCAGTGTAAGATAATAGACAAGATTGTAGGAAAAAATTGAAATCAGAATGAAGATCTTACAAAGACCAACCATACTGTGGATAAGGAACTGTCTTTAACAAACCTTTAAAGCTGGAATTTCTGTGTGAAAACCCTTCCTTTATCTTCTTCACCCAGTGGCGTTCGTTACTTAATTCGATTGTCCTGACTGTTGAAACACCTATGAATAAAACGATAACTGACATCCTTTTCCGATACGGTTGACATACGGTCGATGTATTACGAAGTTAATTGGGAGAAAATGAGCGCTTTTCATAGGCAGAAATATATAGATAAGAGACTAACCGTAGGTTTTTAATGACCTAGGGACGTAAGGAACGGATACAGGATACACTCCTACATACCTGTGAAGAGTCGATACACAGGTAAGAGGGAAGCGAAGAGCATTATACTGTTTTCCGTAATCGCTACAATTAAAGATCCTTTTTTGTCCCATTTCGAAATGCACGCCATCCTTTTTTCATCTGTCTTTTGTGCATGTTCCTCTAAATAAATGACGAAATAAGCAGCACATTCATGATCATTTATGGTTGTGTTGCATGATGATGAAAATAATGGCTACCACGATTACGAGGTGGATGATAATGAAAATGATGATGATGATGATAAAAGTGATAATAACTAATAAGATCAATAATGAATAACCAATAATAAAAGAGGCCAGTGTAAGATAATAGAGAATATTGTAGGAAAAAATTGAAATCGGAATGAAGATCTTACAAAGACCAACCATACTATGGATAAAGAACCTTCCTTTATCTTCTTCACCCAGTGGCGTTCGTTACTTAATTCGATTGTCCTGACTGTTGAAACACCCATAAATAAAACGATAATTTACGTCCTTTTCCGATTATAAGTACAACTACATACGATCGATGTATTGCAAAGTTAATAAGGAGAAAATGAGCACTTTTCATAGGCAGAAATACACAGATACACAGAAATACACAGAAATACACTAGCTTTTGGTAATATAATTGCCAGAATTGCAAAAAAGGAAAAACTAGCCCTTAAATTGCTTTTCAATTTTCTCCTGATCATGTCATAGTGCTTTCTCAGTACTTAGTCGAACGGAGCACATGTTACAAACTATAATACAAATATTTTATTGAGAGAAAAAGTGAAATTAATAATGTGCCTAAGACCACGTAGATACGTTTCCTTTACTTTTTTTCATTGGTTAATTTGCCTAGCCTTAAACAACATAAAAACACGATTGCTTTTATTCTTTTGAAACAGATTATTGAAAAATATTGCATTAGTGCTTGCCTGCCTTATCGCTTAATTCTGCCTCAGTTTCATACCGTCAAAAAGCAGAAAATGTGTACTATCCTTCTTTAGCTTTACGCTCCACGTGATAGTTCTATGTGCACGTTTTTTTGAATGGAACAAACTTTTTTGTTGTCGTTCGCTTGCTTTTTCGACCATCTGTTTATCTTAACAGCATGCTTCATCGCAACGTTGTAGGGTGCTATCCAGTTCTCTTGATATAATACGTACCTTTCTTCCAGGTCTTGAGGACTATTTTCTTGATATCCTGAAAGAATAGATAATGATATCTTTTAAGACTAATGCAAGTAGGTCAGCGTCACATAAAACTAAAAACTACTACAAAACTACTAGCTTCTGCAAACTTGAACCCGCACAATACAACGATCTTGTGGAAAAAACGTAACAAAATCCTAAAAGAAATCCCTCCCCACAACAACGCAAGCAATCCATAAAACAAACAAAGACATCGCGACAAAACTACAAATCGATGACAGGATAGACGCTACAGCCAACAAAGACGCATTCATAACACTTAAAGACCACAAACCGAACTTCCCAAACAAACCGACATGCCGCCTGATCAACCCGACGAAATCCGAAATAGGCAAAGTGAGCAAAGAGATCCTCGACCGCATCAAGTCTAACATCGCGAGAAAAAGCAACTTCAACCTATGGTAAAACACCTCAGCCGTTATCAACTGGTTTCGATCTATAGACAAAAAATACAACTCTAACCTCATCTGCTTCGACATAGAAGAATTCTACCCATCCATCAGCCTAGACCTCCTAAACAAAGCATTCAACTTCGCATCTGATTTTGACAACATCACCGCCGACGAAAGGAACATTATTATTCATGCCAAAAGCTCGATTTTAATCCACAAACAGCAACCCTGGCAAAAAGAAAAAAAAAAAAAAAGGCAACACTACATTTGACGTAACCATTGGCAGCTTCAACGGCCCGAAACCTGTGAACTTGTCGGAGACTTCCTCCTGTCCCAGCTACAGAATCTTAACATAAACATTGGTCTATACCGAGACGACGGACTTGCCACAACCGACGCCACACCCAGGGACACTGAAAATATCAAAAATGAGATATGCCGCATTTTTAACGCTAACGGACTCCGCATCACCATAGAAGCTAACAAACAAGTAATCAACTTCCTGGACGTCACATTTAACCTCAGCCAAAACACCTACCAGCCATATACCAAGCCCGATACCACACTACAATACGTCCACCGCGAAAGCAACCATCCACCGTCCACCACGAAAAAAATCCCCGCCGGCATCAACAGACGCTTATCATCCCTCTCATCCGACAAAACCTCCTTCGACCAAGCCACTCCCACCTACCAGAAAGCATTAAACACCAGTGGTTACAGCTACACACTCCACTACGAACCAACGCACACACAAAGTCACAAGAATCGCCAATGCAACAACATCCTCTGGTACAACCCGCCTTTCGCCAAGAACACCAGCACTAACATCGGACATAAATTCCTCGCGCTGATTGACAAACACTTCCCCAAAGATCATAAGCTCTGCAGAATTTTCAACAGAAACACAATCAAACTTAGTTACAGCTGCATGGACGATACAAAACAAATCATCGACAACCACAACAAAAGAATCCTCACCTTCCACGTAAAGACTAACGCCACCGCCACAACCGACACCTCTACCGTAAACAACAACAAGAAATGCAACTGCCGACAGAAAAACTCATACCCTCTAGACGGAAACTGCCTCCAACAATCTGTCATATACCAAGCTACCATTACACGTAAAGACAACAGCACCACAGACACATACATCGGGCTCACTGCAAACGACTTTAAGTCGCGCTAAAACAACCACACCTCATCATTCCGACACGCAAAACACCGCAACTCCACCGAACTTAGCAAACACATCTGGACACTTAAAGACAACAATGTGAATTATTCCATCACCTGGTGCATCCTATCTTCCCACCTGCCCTACAACAGCTCAAGCAAACGATGCAACCCGTATGCCTTAAAGAAGAATTCCTAATCATCTGCCACCCAGACCTATCAACACTCAACAAGCGTAACGAACTCGTCTCTTCCTGCCGACACAGAAACAAAGCACTCCTACGCAACAGCTGACTTGACACTTTTCACACTGCATAAACAATTAGTGTAATATATAAGCGATGGTATCACATTATTCTGCCATTAAAATCCCCTGATGAGTGGGCAACCCCGAAACAGGTCTGTAGGGATATATCTGTAGATGTTTTTTTTCCGACTATCACACATTATATATATATGTATATATAGTGGGAGGAAAAAGACAAGTAAACCACAAGTTCATCCCTACAAGCCTGTTTCATGGTCGCCCACTCATCAGGGGATTTAATGAGAATAAACTTTACCATTGCTTATATACAATACAATTTGCATGATCTAACTAGTGTAATTTATGCAGCGCGAAATTGACAGTTTAGTTGTTAAAGTTTATTCTCATTAAATCCCCTGATGAGTGGGCGACCACGAAATAGGCTTGTAGGGATGAACTTGTAGTTTACTTGTCTTTTTCCTCCCACAATATATACTTCGCTCTACTTCTATGTATTGAGCACTGTTCTACGAAAATCAAGTCACACTTTATATATATCTATAATTATACTTCAAGATTTAGGTTACTTGAACTTTATCTGCAACTCTGAGTTTCATGCCTCTTGCGAAGCAATCGTCAGGCAACTGCCAGAAATAACGGTTACAATCCGTCGAAATTTAAAAGACAGAACAGTGTGTACATGCGCGCGCAACATAGTGCATGCGCTATCGCAACGTTACGTTCCTTAACAGGAATTTCCTGACATGTTTGCAACCTGATGTCAACTCATTTCTTTTGTTTAAACTTGCCATTGGCGGTTTACAAATGATGAAATATTTTTCCCACAAACACAAATTGCATCTTTTAGCTACATTGGAATACGAATTAGCTTGTTTCACCTTGCGCCACTTAATATTAAACTTAGTGTCCTTATCTTTAAGACTCCATATATATTTGCTAAGTTCAGTAGCATGCCTGTAACGTTCGTTTCGGAATGAGCACAAGTGGTTCCTGTAACGCATTTTAAAAGCGGTGTCACAGAGACCAATGTACGTTTCCTTTGCGGTTTCTATGGTGACCTCTGCCTGGTAAATTATGCTTTCCATGTTACAGCTTCCATCCATGGGGCATATGTCAGGTTTTCGACAGTTGCAGCTTTTCCTAGCTCGATCATTATCGCGTGCGA